>NC_142951.1:34225736-34228236 GCF_046866305.1 Octopus bimaculoides | reverse complement strand
GGATGATGGTGGTAGTGTTGTTACCACTTGCTGTGGTGGTGGTGGTAGTGGTGGTGGTGGTGCCAGTGGCATGGCCAGGATAGCAGTGGTCATAGTGGTGTTGATATTCTTGATAATGTCCTGGTGGTGGTGGTGGTGGTGGTGGTGGTAGTTGTGGTAGGGAATTAGCAATAAAAGTGTCTTCCTTCTTGGGCACTCTCCTTCAACACACCTCTCTCTCTCCTCCCCTTCCCAGATATCCTCAACAGCCCCCACCCTGCTCTCTTCCAAGGGTGGTGGAGGGAAAAGATGGATCACAGACAGAGAGAGAGGGAGGGAGGGAGACAGAGAGAACCTAGGTTGTTGTTCTTGCTTGTTATGATGATGATGATGGTGGTGGTGATGGTGAGTGAGTCTGGAGGTTGACCTAGTTTGTTTGTTTAGGGCTCCCAGCACCAACACGTTCCACCCCCACCCAACCCCTCCCACCGCAGTCCCAATCTCCCCCCCCCACTTCTCTATGTCTGTCTGTCTTTCATTTCTCCTCTTCCCTGCCACCCCTCCCCCCACACACATGCCCCTGTCTGTCTGTCTCTCTCTCTTTCTCTCTCTCAGGAAGTATAAAACTAAGACTACTAATTTGATGTTCATACACCCCCTCCATCCCTCCAACCCCACTTCTACCCCCTGGAAGGAGAAGAAGGGAGCGGGGAGTAGTGTATGTAAATAAAGTAAGAGGCTCTGCTTTGCTGGAAATAGTAGCCTAGTCACCTTCAAATAACAACCCCCCCCCCACAGAAGAAGAAGAAGTCTATGGGATAATGCGTATCCTTGGTAATTTCCTATATTTTATTTTTTTCATCATTGGACTGAGACCAAGGTGTGGCTGTGTGGTAAGAAGCTTGCTGCCCAAGAACACGGTTCTAGGTTCAGTCCCACTGCGTGACACCTTGGGCAAGTATCTTCTACCATAGCTTCGGGCCGACCAAAACCTTGTGAGTGAATTTGGTAGACGGAAACTGAAAGAAGCCCGTCGTATGTGTATCTAACTGTCCGGATGTTTTGTTATGGCCTGTAATATATATGGCCTTATATATATGTGTATTTGTGTGTCTGTGTTTGTCCCCCAATCACCACTTGATAACCGATGTTGGTGTGTTTACATCCCTGTAGCTTAGCAGTTTGGCAAAAGAGACTGATAGAATAAGTACTAGGCTTACAAAGAATAAGTCCTGAGGTTGATTTGTTTGTCTAAAGGTGGTGCTCCAGCATGGCTGTAGTCAAATGACTGAAACAAGTAAAAGAATAAATCTAAGTTTCATGTTTTTTTAAAAATTTTTTGAAGACCGTATTGTTTTATTTTACATTTTTTTTTTACAACTAGTAGAGCTTGGACAAAGGGACAGTGCCCATGGCCATTGCTGACCCCTTTGCACCAGATATTCTGTTTAACCCTTTAGCATTTAACCCAAATAATCTCCCTGTTTTATCTTGAAACTGGCTAGATCTGGCCTCTCCTACTTACCCTACAATGTCATTCTATAAACAGAATCTGAATGTTAGAGGGTTAAGCTGTTGCAGGCTGGGGATTCCAGAGGACCCATGTTCTTGGGGAGACAGAACCGGGCATGGTTGTTAAGGCAGGGCCAGAGGGTGGAGTTCAAGGTGGGGGCAGACATGACATCATCATCATCATCATCATCATCATCATCATCCTTCAATGTGGTTGAGCAGCCAGTTCCAACCAGTTGGGGGTTTATAGTGTGGGTTATACTATTTGAATACAAAACGCAGCTCAAACATTCCTGAGTCACCCTCTCACTCTTGGACCCCCCTCCCAATCTGGAGCAAGGTCACACATTTACAGCTGAGTAGACTGGGGTAATTAATGTGAAATGAAGTGTCTTGCTCAAGAGCGCAATGCACAGTCAGTCTGGGATTCGAGACTACGTTTTGAGTTCAAATCCTAGTATGGCTTTCTTTGACGATAGACTTAATTTGTTGTCTGTTTCAACACCTTTACTGAAGAGGTAATTCACTTGACACACTCGTGCCAGTTTGTCATGTATAATATGTGTGCATATATGCATATATACATGTATGTATATATATATATGGGAGAATGTACGAAAAAAAACAACAACAAACGAGGACAGGTGGTGTAAACAACAAAAGGATGTATTAGTATGACGCTCGGGAATACAGAAAGTCTTTAACGTTTCAAGCTACGCTCTTCAACACAAAGAATATGGAGAAAAAAAATTGAATGGTGTTTGGTCAACGAGCTGTGCATATATGTATATGTATGTATGTATATATATGCATGTATATATATATGAATATGCATATGTATGTATGTATATATATGTATATATGTGTGTGTATGATGGATTCTCTCATCATGAATGTCAGACGAGGGCTGTATGTATACACGTGTACATGCAAGTGTGTATATATGGATATTTATGTGTGTGTGTGTGTGTGTGTTTGTGTGTGCATTTGTATACAATGTATGCGTCCT
>NC_142951.1:34203236-34220736 GCF_046866305.1 Octopus bimaculoides | reverse complement strand
TTAAATGTTGATTTATATTATAAATACAATCTTAATAATGGCAAAGTCGTTTTACTAAATCTTTATTATTTTCAAAATTAATTGAAACAAAAGCATTGTATTTCAACAGAAATATGGTACCAAAAGGGTTAAGCATTTTGATACTCACCTCCTGCCCCTTGGTTCTATAATACAAACATCAAGGTTTCATGTTAAATTATGTTCAAAATGTCAGCTTAACTTGTAGTAAAGATTGTTGGCCAACATAACATGGCACTACTGGTTTAGGACGAATGTTGCTGTAATTTAGCCCCAGGAGACATCGTCTCCAGCTGGCTATACGACATGATCTGTGTCCTTATTACCATCCTTATTACCATCACCATCATTACCATCATCATCATTACTGCCATCATCATCATCATCACCATCATTATCGTTTTAACATCCAAGAGTTTATTAACCCTTTCTTTACCGTTATTTCTGCTGACACATACTGCATTAGTTTCAAGTAATTTTGGAAATAATTAGGAACTTAGTAAACCAACTTTGTCATCGTTAAGTTGGTGTTTGGAATCCAAATTAAGTGAAAAATTTAATGGAGAATTATAATTCAGATTGCTCTAAAACAGGAAATATATCATAGAACCAACCAGAAGCAGCCTCGAGTGAGTTGGTACCAAAAAGCTTAACCCTCATGTTAGCATATTTCTGTGGAAATATTCTGCCTTTGTCTCAATTAATTTTAGAAAATAGTGAAGAATTTAGAGAAATAACTTTGTCATTATTTAGTTGGTGTTAACGAGATAAATTAACATGAAATTTTAATGGAAGGTTTTAGTCAATATCAGTTTAAAACAGGAAATATATCACAGAACCAGTTTTGAGTTAGTATCAAAAGAGTTAATCTTCTTGTTAGCATATTTCTGTGGAAATATTCTGCCTTTGTCTCAATTAATTTTAGAAAATAGTGAAGAATTTAGAGAAATAACTTTGTCATTATTTAGTTGGTGTTAACGAGATAAATTAACATGAAATTTTAATGGAAGGTTTTAGTCAATATCAGTTTAAAACAGGAAATATATCACAGAACCAGTTTTGAGTTAGTATCAAAAGAGTTAATCTTCTTGTTAGCATATTTCTGTAGAAATATTCTGCCTTTGTGTCAATTAATTCCAGAAAATAGTGAAGAATTTAGTGAAAGAATTTTACCATTATTAGACTGGTGTTTAGGACATAATATGGAATTTTGAAGGAAAGTTTTAATTTGGATAATTTTAAAACAGAAAGCTTGTTGTCATAAGAACCAGAGGTAGTCTCACGTAAGTCGCTCTCAGAGAGTTAAGGCAGATTTTCAATGAGCAGATGCCCTTCCTGTCACTGGGCCTTACCTGTCTGACCCATGCAAGCATGGAAAAGCAGGTGTTAGACTAATAATAATAATATGATGATGATGATGATGATGAGTTCAATGAGGTCTCCCACAATTTCAGTCTATCATATACTGGACTCGCAATGTTTTGGTCAATCAAAGGCTAGGGACACAAGACAGCTTCATGGCTGCACCTTGATTGTCAGAGTGGTGGCTGGCACATGGTGGAGTGTCTCAGTTTCTTGGTTGAGGTAATGGAGTGTTTTTCAAAAACAAGAGATCTGGGACCAACCTTTCTTTTCTCTTCTCACACACAACTACTTACATACATGTTTGTACATAATTACACGCATATATGCAAAGAACACTTCTTTCATTTGGTGTCATTTTGGTGGTGGTGGTCGATGCATGTGTATATTTTGTATATGTCTATATATATGTGTGTGTGTGTGTATACATACATATGCACACATAAGACAGAGACTGACATCTAAATGTTTACAGTTTTTATCACAAAGAGAAACTCCTCTCTCTCTCTCTCTCTCTCTCTCTCTCTCTATATATATATATATATATATATATATATATGTGTGTGTGTGTGCATTATATGAGTAGTCTTATATACACACACACACACCTTGCTAAATCTAATTATATTCAAAGCATTGATAACCTATGGTAATGTGATGTAAAATGTGAGTGGTGGTGGTGGTGGTGGTGGTGGTGGTGGTGTGTAGACAGTAAAGAAGCAGGTATAACAACAACGACAAAAAAAAAAAATGGGTGAAAAAAGAAAAAAGAAATGGTGAGTGGACCAGGGCTGGAGTTGGGGGGTGGGGTGGGAGGTTATCAAGGTGATGGGGGGATGGAGTTTCCTACTGTGAGTCATGATAATACTTCTTTCTTTTTTCTCTCTCTCTCTCTCTTTAAAATATGGGACAAGAGGCCGTGGGGGGGGGGAGGTAGAGGGTGAGTGTGAGGGCCAGCAGAATCTCAAACAAAAAACTGCAAACATAACAGGATAACTACCATCATTATCACCTAGTAGTAGTAGTAGTAGTAAGTGCTACTACTACTGCTACTATCACCACCACTACTACATTTAGCTCCTACACTAGCACCATCACCAAATCATCATCATCATCAGTTACATCACCATCACTACCATCTCCATCATTTCTACCACCATCCCCCCCATCACCTTCACCACCATCTCTGCCATCACTATCATCATCATCATCATCATCACCATCATCATCGTCATCACCATAAGAACCATGAGGTGGCTATAGTGGTTCCACCACCGCCACCATATCACTACTGCTGTTCCCTTAACCTTTTGCCCCCACCCCTGCCTTCCCCATATTAACCAAAACGTAAACATATGGGGGTGGGGTGCCTCTAAACTCTCAGCTTGTTTCTCTATTTCCTCTTCCCGTTTATTCTCCATAAACACACACAGATGCAGGTGTCGTAAGAAGCTTGCTTCCCAACTACATATTTCCGGGTTCAGTCCCACTGCATGGCACCTTAGTCAAGTATCTTCTACTTTTACCCTCTGGCTAACCAAAAAAAGCCTTGTGAGTGGATTTGGTAGACGGAAACTGTGTTGAAGCTTGTCGTGTGTTTGTCTTTTTGTCTGTTTTTGTCTCACCACCACCGCTTAGCAACTGGTGTCGGTTTGTTTACATCCCCGTAACTTAGTGGTTTGGCAAAAGACACTGATGGAATAAGTAGCAGGCTTACGAAAAAAATAGGTATCGGGGGTGGGGGGTCGATTCATTCGTCTAAAAATCCTTCTAGGTAGCACCCCAGCATGGCCACAGTCTGAAGAGTGAAAAAAGTAAAACATAAAAGTTGTCTATGCATATCATCATCATCATCATCATCATCATTTGATGTCCATATTCCATGCTTTTCCACTCTAGGCACAAGGCCCGAAATTTTGGGGGAGGGGACCAGTCGATTAGATCGACCTCAGTACGTAACTGGTACTTAATTTATCGACCCCGAAAGATGAAAGGCAAAGTCGACCTCGGCGGAATTTGAACTCTGGACGTTGCGTTGTGTTCTTGAGCAAAGCACTTCATTTCACGTTGCTCTGCGATCATTTCGTCATCTGACTGACATGTGGCATCCCGAAAGAACCCGATACACAAAATCCAACTCGAAAAATTGAACATGACCAAACAGACTTTTCAAAAAATTGGGACTGGAGCCAATTCGTTTGACTAAAAAAGAATTCTTCAAGACGGTGCCCCAGCATGGCCGCAGTCGAATGACGGAAACAAATAAAAGATTAAAGATACTCTGAAAGGCTTCACGCCTCGGTGATAAATTAGAAGAATTGTCAGAACTTTTGACGAAATATCAACGTCTTCAGTTATTTGTTCCAGCTGTTTTCTCTTCTGAGCTTCAATGCCACCAAAGCCAACTTTGCGATTCATCATTCCAGGAGGCGATGAAACATCATACCAGTTATGTACTAGGGTTTATTTAAATGGCTGCCCAGTCTGTGTCCAACTTCGACTGAGCAGCTCCAAAATCTTTGCCCCACCGTGGGACCCTCGTGGAAAGTGGAGACGCCGGTTTTATACACTGTTGTCATACGAATATTATCAATCTGTGAAGCAGCGAGCTGGCAGAATTGTTAAGCATACCCAGGCAAAATGTCTTGTGGCATATCGTCCGTCTTTACGTTCTGAGTTCAATCCTACCTTCCATCCTTTCGGGGTCGATAAAATAAGTACCCAACTGAGCAGTAGAATCCATGGAAACGACTTTATCCTCTACCCCGAAATTGCTGGACCTGTGTCAAAACTTGACACCAACATTATCACTCTAGCTCAGGGGGTCTCACCTTGGGTTCCGCGAATCCCTGGTAGTCCGCAAAGGTAGTACTGGGGGTCCGTGAACTAAATTCAAAATTTCGTATATATATACATATATATACATAAGGATAAGCATATCAAAAGGAGTCCGTGGGGGAAACTCATTTAAAGAAACGGGTTGTGAACCACCGCGAAAAGGTTGGAACCCACTGCCCTGGCCCTATCAAACATGCCCTGACTTATTTCAGCATGGAACCCTTCATGAAATTTCCCTAATTACACGGAACCCCATACTTATAGTTTACGAACAACTGTTGCCCTAATTAAATTAAATAACTACCATTAGATGAAGCGGAAATTGTTTTAGAAAGAGAATTGATTCTCATTTAAAAAAGAAAAAATGCGTAAAATTATTTGTTTTGAAAATAAAGGATTTTGTTTTATAAAGTAAATTTTGAGCGAGTTTTGGAGTAGCTGTCTCGGGTGGGGGTGGCAAATATTAAAAAAATAATAATAATCAACTAAAATACGTTGAAATTTTTGGATGCGTCGCTGAATGAAAGAAATATAGGAATATTTTTACGAAAAAAAAAAACTTGAAGGAAACAGAAAAAAAAAAACTACCCGTTTTTATTATTTTTTTCACGGAAACCCAGATTTTTTTCGCCGAAATCCACCTCGAAAAATTCTGCTCAACAGACACAGCGCGCGCGCACATCACATCACATAGCACAGCGCACACACAACACACACACACACACACACACACACATTATACCACACACATACACATCCTATCATTTATTCAAACATACTGCCAGACACCTACCTCTCTCTCTTTCTTTCTTTCTCTCTCTCTCTCTCTTTCTTTCTCTTTCTCTCTCTCTTTCATTCTCTCTCTCTCTCTCTCAACCAAGGCAAAAGAAAACGAAAACTAAAATGCCCCCCCTCCCTTCATTCCTGTTTTACGTGGTCGCTGAACCTGTTAGAAATAGCAGCCAAACTTCTCTGAAATCACAGCGAGCTGCCTTGAAGTAATTGTCTTCGTAGCTATGATGATGATGATGATGAAATATATAGGTGGGATGGTCACGTATGGTATGGCGTCGCTAATCTGGGGGCCTAAAACAACAACAACAACAACTTCATCAAACTACCACCTCGTCGTCTACACCTGCATCATCACATCCACGTCCACCATTTACAATCCATACGCAATAACGGAACCAACCTCTGTGGCCTGCTAGAAACAGCAGTTAAACTTTCCTCAGATCACATCTTGTCATCTGAAGCATCAAATAAACAAATAAATGGATAAATTTAGCTTTAAATAAAGTATGTCTGATGAGGGGAAAACAGAGATGGCCACGGTTAGAACGCTTTTGATTATATATTACATATCTGCAAGCTCAGGACTATCCCGTATTACTATTACCACCGCAACCACCACCACCACCACCAATGTTGTTACCACTGCTACTACGACTACCACCACCACTGTTTACTACTACTGCCACCACCACCACTGCTACCACGACTGCCACCACTGCCATCACTGCTACTACTACAGCTACTGCCACTACCTCAGTTGTCACTACTGCTACCCCTACCCCTGTTGAGGTCATTACCCTTTATAGATCTGAGGTTTGAAAATACTGACTCTCACTTTGCATGTGTCGCCTTCACGGATGTGTGTGTGTGTGTAATGTGGTATTTCTGTATGTGTGTATGTGTGTGTGTGTGTGCGCGTGTGTGTGTGTAATGTGGTATTTGTGTATGCGTGTGTGTGTGTATAATATGGTATTTGTATATGCGTGCAATAAGGTGTTTGTGTGTGTGTATGCGTGCGTCTGTATGTATGGTGTTTGTATATGCGTGTTTGCATGTGTGTGTGTGTGTGTTCTATTATGTTTATAGATACGTGTGTGCATATGTATGCTATATTAACGTGTATGACTGCGATATATATATATATATATATATATGTGTGTGTTTTATATATATATATATATATATATATATATATATGTTATATTCATGTTTGAATGCGTCACGCACACACACATACGTACATACAGACAGACATAGATAGATAGATAGAGAGAGAGAGAGACATAGATAGATAGATAGATGGATAGACAGCCAGACAGACGGATAGATAGATAGATAGATAGATAGGTGTGCGTGTGCGCGTAACTATGTCATGTTACGTATCACTCATACATGTCTGTGTGTGTGTGTGTATGTGATGAACCTGTGCCCCTCAGTCTCCTTGTATGTGTATGCATGTGTACGCGCGCGGATGAACGTGTCGCCTTACACACACACACACACACACATCTATATGCATGTGTGTGTGTGTGTTAGAGAGAGAGAGAGAAAGAAAGGAAGAGTGTGTGTGTGTATCTGCTGCTATCTTCACTAAAGTGTGAATGACCAAGCTTCTCTGTAGGAATAGTGTGTGATTGTGTGTGTGTGTTTGACGTTTGACCCAAGGTCAGTGCTGTTCAAAAGCGTTCCAACCATAACCATCACATCTTTACACACCAATACATGTTTATGCGCAACTATATATGTGCATGTATATATATATATATATATGCTCATATACGTATATATACACACACACACATATATATATGCTGTGTGGGTGTGCTGAGACATGTGTGTGTGGTTTTGTATATATTACATAGTCAGTGACTGCGTTACGCAACCATATCTTTTATTTAACATATGTATGTTATTTGAGGGAGAATTGACTGATATTTCCAGCAGACAGATCTTCCCTGGTCTCTGGTTAGTTTGGCAGACATTACAGCGAGTTGTCAAAAACGTGTTCTGATTCTCATCTAATTCCATTTACATCTTCATCTGAGATGCCATGTACGAAGGACTTACGGTCGTTTTACCAATATTATCGGTCCCCGTGGGTCTGGAATTTCTTACATATGCTACCATAGTTGTTAAATGATAGATTAGTGGTGGAATCCTCTAGATTTGTGGGAACACTCGGATTACTATACAATGTGATTAAACCTTAGGAATCGAACCTTCGTACTTGACTGGTACTTTTTTTTGTTATCGAACCTTTGAAGGAAATATTCAGGTGACCGGCAAGATTTGATCTCAGAACATACATACATATACCCATATATGTATGCATACATAGAGACATATATACATATATATATATATATATATATATGTATATATGCATGCATATGCGTGCGTTAATTAAGTCCACGTAATATCGGATCGTGTCATCGTGTAATCAGAGACATCCTGGCAACGACCACTTCTATGTCCTGAGAACCCAAGGTCATATTCTGTGTAATATGCCGGTCTTAAAAGCGACGTGGAAGGGAGATTTGACTGTTGTTTTTAGCTGGCCAAAAGAACTATGTAGAGGCCTGCAGTTTAGCTCTGATCAAAACTATTCCACCATGGTAGATACAGCTTTTTCCCCGGGTCTCTAAGAACCACCTATCTACATTAACCTAATGTGTCCGCATTCATTCAAGACGGTCGTGTGTGGTTTTGAGGGAGGTTCGACTGCTATTTCTAGCAAGTCCCTCGACACGAAGTACAGGTTCTCTCAGGGGTATTTGGGGGTAGGGCAGGGTGGGTGTGTTGATATTATAAATAGTTGTCCTTCCTCCCACCACTGCTCCTTTCCCTTCCTCCTCCTCCCTTTTCATAGCATGTCCATACACGTTACGTGGTGTATGTGTGTTTGTATGTATGTATGTATATATGTGTGTGGGTGCGTGTGGTTTCCGTTCGGTGATGGAGGGAGGGAGGGACGAATAACTGACTGGTCGGTCGGACGGTTGGTCGGATGGTCCTGTAATAGAGAAACTATTGTTGTTGTTGCTGGCCATTCACCGCTAGAAAGAGCAGTCAAATCCCCCATCAGCGAAAACCCCCTTTACCGTCATTAAAAAATGGGAGGGGTTAATATATTTGTAGATGCATTAAGTTTGAATAAAAGATCGGACGGGATAGTCACCGATGAAACGCCTATGTACGCGAAGTCTTGCTGGCTCACCTGGGGCTAAAAACAACAGCTACGACGACGACAATAGAAGCCAGTGGCAGTCTCTACATAATTGCTTGATCAGCTTGAAATAACAGCCAGATCCCCCTCAGATAATTCCCTACCCTTCTTCTAGGGAAGCTATACTAAGTAACGTAGTCCAAGATAGACAGTGCTCGTTGTTGAGCCCTGATTAAGAACACTTCTGATAAAAAAAAAAAACACTCCAGTTACGACTGGAGGCACAGTGTACCTAGATTACATTATCTAATGTGTCCTTCTTTCAAGTTTTGACCTAATATGGTATGATGTGAAGAAGTTGTTAATTCTGGGGTAGCTTTCATGATAGGAAACTGTATGGAAGCCTGCCAGATGCATTAAATTTTTTAATTCTAATGTCCAACTTTGTCACACTGTCTCACAAGTTCCACCTGAGAATGATATTAAGGACACACGAGTCTGTGGGGTACTCAACCATATACAGACTTTTTCAACCTCTTGATCAGAAATTCTAAGATCCATTTTTATATACATATATGTGTGTGTGTGTGTAGGCGCAGGCGTGGTTGTGTGGTAAGAAGCTTGCTTTCCAACCACATGGCTTAGCTGGCTGAGACTTCGAAGTCACTGTTACTGTTAAAGAATAATAAATTTATATACTCTACCAGATGTATTGAGTAGTCCTCCAATTTGATGTAAAGCAGTTTTTATTTTGTTTAGGTATAGTGATACTAATAAATATGTACACAATATACATATGCTTCAGAAAAAAAGCATTATGTATAGAACATGATAAGAATGTAAGTTACTAACAGGGGAACAAGAAATCATGTAAGGAACTACATTAGCTTACAGTTGTTTCTGCTATAAGATACCATATACTCATAGCTGGGTGCTTGTGTATTGCCTAATAGCTTCATCAGAGCTTCAGAAAAGAAGTCAAATTTTATTTGGGAAAGCATTTATATATATGGTAAAGATCACTGATGACAAAAAAAAAGCATTAAAAAGTATGTAAAAACTGGAGTATAATATTTAAAGGGTAAAAACCATTCTCAGAAATACAGATTTAGATAATTTTGTGCATATATATGTGGGCATATAGGTAGGCATATGATGAAACCCTATATAAATAAGTATTTATAAGAATAAAATATAGATATATACAAACAGATATATATTTTGCAGAAAAAAACATAAATTTGACACATAGTTCATACTTTGTGTTCAACAGCTGTTTCATGAAGATAAACACCAGCAAATGTATAATTGCATTATTATGATACGTAATAAATTTGAATTAGATTCAAAAACTATGTTTACCCAAATCATCAGGAATGTTGTGTTATGTTAATCAGAAAACAGTTACATATATATGCATGTATGGATGTGTGTATATATATATATATATATATATATATATATATATATATATATATATATATATATAAAATTATGTGTATTTCTTCTATCTTAATGAATAAAAATTCTTCTGATAGAATAAATGGGTTAATAGAAACCAATGTAGCAAAGAACACAAAATAACTGTGGTTTAGTTCCTGTTTTTAAGGCAGGAACTCCTTGAAATTTTGGGTATTTGAGTATATTTAAGAATTTAAGGATTGGAGAAAACGCATGTTATAATTGCATACTTTATTCCTACATATGTTTCAAAGGATTACAACCTGTGTGATCCATAGGGATCTTTGATATTAAAATTGTAACCTTCAGTTCTCCAATCCTTAAATTCTTATATATATATATGTGTGTATGTGTGTGTGTGTGTGTGTGTGTGTGTATATATATATATATATATATATATATATATATATATATATATATATGTATGTATATACATATATATAAATATGTTTTCATAATCGGTCATAATGTCTTACGTTTAAGATGATTCCCATGCTTTCCCTGATGAGAAGGTTACAATTTTAATATCAAAGATCCCTATGGATCACACAGGTTGTAATCCTTTGAAACATATGTAGGAATAAAGTATGCAATTATAACATGCATTTTCTCCATTCCTTAAATTCTTATATATATATATATATATATATATATATAAATGAGTGACAAAGATGTACAGGTGTCGGTTCACTATGGCTGTTTCGAGTGACTTCTTTGATTGATTAATGAAAACGTTACATCATTCTACCAAAGATATAGCAGCAGAATCAAAGTAAATATCTGAGCTACGTTAGTGATACGAATATGTTAAAGCGGTTGCTTTGTCCTTTGTGTTTGAAGTCTATGCTGTCACCTGACGAATACGGTTTCTTTGCAATGATGTAATGTTTTCATTATTCAATCAAAGGTGTCGCTTGAAACAACCGCAAGGAATTGTCACCTGAACATCTTCGTTACTCATTGATATTTTATTCACCTGCCCCTGGAATCTGCACTTTGGAAATTTTATCAAAAAGTAATTTTGTATTTTTATGTAGGGGACATGTCTGAATAACCAAGAGCGAATCCCTTCACTAAGTTGGGGACGTATTATCTGCACACACACTGCAAGAATATCGAGTGCAAATACTTCTGCAAGAGTTTGATATTCACCTGATATTGTTTGGGTGTGCAAATTAGATTCACCTAACGAGGTGCCTCATTTTAAGTACCTAATGCAACTGAATCTGAATTACTTCTTATATATATATATATATATATATATATATATAAGTATATACACACACAAACACATTTGTATGTATGTTTGTGTTTATGCTTCCCTGTTTTGACACTTCTTGATAATTGTAAACAAGTGCCACTGTTATATAAGTAGTGTCACTTGTTTCCAATCTTCCTTGAAAACATGGCTGGCTACGGAGAAATATCACTTTGCTCGGGAACTATACTGGACATTTCACAGCACAGCGTTTTGGCTGAGAGTCTTGTGTCGTCATAGGACTCGTGTTGACTCATGTCGTCATAGGACTCATGTTGTGAGAAGAATTTGGTTGGTGGGAACTGTGAGGAAGACTGCGATGTGTGAGGTGTGTGTGTGTGTGTGTGTGTGTGTGAATGTTGTGTGTATCTGAGATGTTAGGGAAATTTGGCTACTATTTCTAGCAGACTAAGTGACTACATAGAGATTGTCTGGTTGGCATGGTGAAAGTGTAAAGGTAAAAGATGGATGGGGGTGGGGGAGGCATGTCATCTAAATCTCAGACCTTCATTCTGGTTCCATTGTTGTTGTAGTAATGGTGGTGGTGGTGGTGGTGGTGGTTTGTTGGGACAATAGGCCTATTGTAGTCATAGTTATGATGGTTTGTGATGTAAGAGAAGGAGGGAGAGACAGAGAGAAAGACAATGAGAATAAAAAGAGGCAACTGTGTGTTTGGTGTGTATGTGTGTGCGTGTGTGTGTGTGTTTGAGAGAGAGAGAGAGAGAGAGGAGGAGAAAGAGGTTGGATTGTGAAAGATTAAATGCAAAGAGAGAGTTAGAACAGAGGTAGAGACACTGGAGAGAGAGAGAGAGAGAGAGGCTGGTACAGAAGATAATTAGAGAGAAATGAAATTGTGAAGGTGGTGATGGGGGGGGAGCTGGAGAAAGAAGGTGGTAGAGACAAATTAATGATTGGTTAATTAGTGACACACCCTTAAATGACAACATTCAACTAATTATACACACACACACTACATACCAAAAACACCACATCATCACATCAGCAGAGACACAGGATTGTTTCTTGGTGTCTACCAATTTACCGAAACCTGTAATGCTACAGGCGTGGCTGTGTGGTAAGAAGCTTGCTTCCCAACCACATGGTTCCAGGTTCAGTCCGACTGCATGGCACCTTGGGCAAGTGTCTTCTACTGTAGCCTGAGTGGATTTGGTAAACGGAAACTGAAAGAAGCCCGTATTTATACACGCACATGCACACACATATATATTTTATTTGTTTGTCATTTGAGTGTGACAAACTGTTATTTTAACGAGCTCTGTCTATCTCTCACTTGACGACATGCACCTGCACTGCTGGATGCTTCTGAACCAGTTGTTGGGTGTCCCACCCAAGAGGAATCGATGCAAAATGTGTCAAAACAATTGTCGTGATTAACAATATATTCTCATATATTCCATCTTCCGTCTTTTACTTGCCATATATATAATATATATATACATATATATATATATACATATATATATGGTGGTCGGAAGTTTGTATCATAGATCTAAAGACACTCTCAGGCAGGTTGATATGAAAAGAATTAAGAAATGACTTTTGGTTGTGTTTTGTGCATGTCTGAAAGGTTGTCTAAAAATTTTAGCCCCAGTGTGATTTGAACTCCTATCCTAGAGACCCATAACTAGGAACAAAGAAAAGTATGTTAGTTGATATACTGTGCCACATTTATGTCTTCTGTTTTGTCCCATGGTTTCAGTGTTACATCCAAACCAGCTGTAGCAGAATAATTTGATGGAAAATGAAAGTTTATTGACTGTAACTTCCAATATTTCACTAGAGATAACACATTGAATTTGCCAGTCGATAACATTATGATAAATATTAGATTCTACACATGTATTGAATCCTATATTCAATGATGTTTTTATGTGTGTGCTTTTGTTATATATGTTGCCACACACACCAGGCTTCCAACAGCTGAAGATATGCAATGATCATCGAAATTGTTGGAAGTGAAACTTAAAGTCCTGAATGTAAGTCCCCATAGCTATAACATTTATATATATACATATATATATATATATATATATATATATATATATATATATATATATGTGTTTGTGTGTCTGTGTTTGTTCCCCCAACATCGCTTGACAACCGATGCTGGTGTGTTTACGTCCCCTGTAACTTAGCGGTTCGGCCAAGAGACCAATAGAATACGTAGTAGGCTTGCAAAGAATAAGTCCTGGGTTTGATGTGTTCGACTAAAGGTGGTGCTCCAGCATGGCCGCCTGGCCGCCGCCAAATGACTGAAATAAAAAAAAAACTGATATGCTACATCAGCTTTGCTTGTGGACATTACTCTTTCTCCTCCCCCTCTCTCTCTCTCTCTCTCTCTCTCTCTCTCTCTCTCTCGTAAACAGGCGTGTTTATATGTGCAACCTCACTTTGATGGTGTATTGACATGCATGTGCAGTGGTAACTAAAGCAACAATGCACATACATATTGTGTGGGGGGTGTCGTGGTGGTGGTCATAGTGACTGTTGACTGTAGAAGCATGGCGGTGGGGGGAAAGGTCGGCGGTGGAGTAGGGAGGGGGGAAGCTGGGCTAGGTTTGGGTTGGTGGTGTGTGTTTGCCAGCAGCAGCAGCAGTGATAGTAGTAGTAGTAGTAGTAGCAGTAGTAGTAGTAGTAGCAGTGGTGGTGGTGGT
Organism: Octopus bimaculoides; assembly: GCF_046866305.1. NCBI lineage: Eukaryota > Metazoa > Mollusca > Cephalopoda > Octopoda > Octopodidae > Octopus > Octopus bimaculoides. The sequence continues at coordinate 34,207,163 of NC_142951.1, read as the reverse complement.
GGTGGTGGTGGTGATGTTTGTTGTCTCACAGTGCAGCTGTACTCCAGATTATGTGTAAATATGATGGCGGCGGCGGTAGTAGTGGCGGAAGTAAAGGTGGGAGTGCTTGGTTGGCCGGCCGGCCGGCCAGTTGGTTGGTTGGTGGGCATAGACCCTTGTTTTTTTTTTTTTCTTTCTTTCTCTCTCTCTCCCTCTCTTCCCCCTCTCTCCCTTACTGTACTACCACCACCACCACCACCAATCCAGGGGAGGGAGGAAGTAGGCAGTGGGTGTTCTAGTTGTTGTTATTGTAATTGGTGGTGATGGATGGGGGAGGGGAGGGGGGGGGTTATGTTGCATAAACTTGATTTTGGGGGGAAAGAAGGAAACAGGGCCCCAAGGAGGGATCAGACTGAATCTAGTAGTAGTGGTGGTGGTGGTGGTGGTGGTGGTAGTAGTAATAGTAGTAGTAGTGGTAGTGGCAGTAGTGGTGATGGTGGTCATGCTAGTAGTAGTAGTAGCAGCAGTGGTGGTGGTGGTGGTGGTACTGCTGGTAGTAGTAGTAGCAGCAGTGGTGGTGGTAATAGTAGTAGTAGTAGTAGTAGTGGTGGTGGTGGTGGTTGATACAACTGCGCGAGTTTTATTGTTGAACTCCAGGTCATAAAACCTGAATCAACGACCATTCCACACGCGACCATCCAGTTATATATTTATTTATTTATTTCTTATACCCCCAAAACTAAATTGTCGACTCTGTGTTCCCCCCCCCCCCTCCGCCTCTCCTTTTTCATTTCGTTTGTTTATTCTATTCTGTGATTTGAGGGAGATTTAGCTGCTATTTCTAGCAGAGTTGTTGTAACAAGCGTGTTATAATTATGTATTTGTTATTGTTGTTATTGTTCCTAAAGCCTCCACCACCACCACCACTGCTGCCCCGTCGGTCAAAATATCCTTGCTATTTTATATTTTATATTTGAGAGGTATTTAGCTGCTGTTTCTAGGTTTGAAGGTGTTGTAACAAGTGTAATGGGTGCATTTGTTATTATTATTTGGGTCCAGACGGACTATATGTAATCTGAACCTTTCCCCCCTTGTTTTATTTATTTTTTTAACGGAATCCCACGTTTTAGGCTATGGAGATTCCGATTCTGAAAAAAGATTTTCAAAAATTGATGGTATTTAGCTGCTATTTCTGCGAGTTCCAGTGACTCTGTGAGAGGGGCTTCTGCCCTGAACGGTGGTGGCGGTGGTGAAAGTTACAAGTGTGTAAGCTTGATGAGAGGAAGTGTTATAGCGGTGGCGGTGGCGGCGGCGGCGATGTCTGCTCCTGGTTATGGTAGGGGCTGGAAAAATGCTTGTGTGTGTGTGTGTGTGATCCTTGTCTCTCTTCCTCTTTCTCTCTTTCTCTCTCTCTCTCTGTCTGTGTGTCTATGTCTGTCTGGGCTTGCCTCGCCTTCAACTTCTCTGTACTATATTTAGAAGACAGAAAAATAGGAGCAAGCGACGGAGTGGGGAAAGAGCTGGGGGGTTTCAGTTGATAGGATAAGGGAGCGAGCTTGTTATAAAGGGGCCCCCATGTAGTAGTAGTAGTAGTAGTAGTAGTAGTAGGGAGCTGGAATCAATAGACAAACAGGAATGGTGGAAGAAGCTCTTTCGTCGTCGTCGTCGTCGCTGTTTTTTGTTGTTGGTTAGTCCCCCATCCGTTGGATGTTCCTTGATCGAAAGCAAGGCGGCATTCCAGCCGTGACCATCCTGTGTGTATGTTTGTCAGGGAGCACACTAGACTTACGTGGCAGAGCCCAGTGTATCCTTTCTTTGTTTTTTTATACGGTAGAGTGTGGACTTTCAGAGGGATTTAGCTGCTGTTTCTGAAAGATCATGCGTCCGTGCAGAAGAGTGTAACCTGTAGTAGTAGTAGTTGTGATGGTAGTAGTAGCAGTAGTAGTGGTGGTAGTAACAATAGTAGTAGTAATGGTAGCAGTAGTGGTGGTAGTAGCAGTAGAAGGAATGGTGGTCATGGCGGTAGTAGTAGTAGTGGTGGTGGTGGTGGTGGTGGTGGTGTTGGATGAAGTGATATTAACAGTTATGATGGTTAGGTGTTTAGCCCCAGGTAGCCAAGGTTTAGCTGGCTTGTGATCAAAGGCTCTCCAACTATGACATCCCCATCTTCCTTTTTTATTATTTCCCCGGCATAGTATACCTTAAGAAAGCAAAATACAATTTCAAGAGGTCAATACTGACCCCTTGATTGACCTCTGGCTTTAAATAACAGAAATGGCAACTCTGGCTCTTCTGAGCCTATGCGTCATCTATTAGCCTGCTAGAAATAGCAGCCAAATCTTGCCCAACTTGGGTCAATTTTTGGCCAATATGTGTTGAATGGTTAGTTTATCTTTTATCATTCTTTTACTTATTTCAGTCATTAGACTGCGGCCATGCTGGGGCACTGCTTTGTGGAATTTTTAGTTGAATGGTGCATTTGTTTTTTGCTTTGTTTTTAAGTCTGGTACACCTTTTTTGCTGAACCCCCAAATTACAGGGGATATAAACAAACCAACATCGGTGGTGGGAAACACGGACACAGAGACACACACACACACAACAGGCTTCTTTCAGTTTCCATCTACCAAATCCACTCACAAGGCTTTAGTCGGCATGAGGCTGTAGTAGAAGACACTTGCCCAAAGTGCCACACATTGGGACTGAACCCAGAACCATGTGGTTGTGAAGCAAACTTCTTACTACACAGCCTTGCCAATATTTCTTAAAAGGGTCATAATGTGTCTCTGTTTGGTTCCATTTGAGACCAAGAATGTATGCAAGACGTGTCTTCATGCCATCGTGAAATGATTGGAACAATCTTGGCCACTTTTCCTCAAAGACATCCTGTTTTTGCAAGGCATTAACAAAGTCTTTCACGACCAACTAAATTGAGTGCTTTCATGAGATCAACAAACCTTGCATAAAGAACAAGATTTTGCTCTCAAAGCAATGGTGATGGTGCCACATGAAGAACATCAGTCTGGAGCAAATCATGGTTGAACTTGGGGATCTTGGGGAGAGAACGCAAATCCTTAATTCCTACTCTACAAATGACCATGATGTCTGGGAATGTAAAAGATCTCCAAGACCTTCTTAGGATTAAGAGGAGGGGTGAGCGAAACAAGATGCTTTCCTTCACAACTTTGCTACTAAAGAGGAGGAGGTGGTGGCCAGTCAAGGTTTATTCCAAATTAAAAAGAGAAAGAGAACATACACATACATACATGTATTTGTGTGTGTGTGTGTGTATATATATATATATATATATATATATATACATGTATTTACACATACACACATAAATACATACATGCTCTCACTCACACATCCATATATATATACATTATATTGTGTAAAAGTGTGTATGATGTGTATATGTGCTGATATGTATATGTATATATGTATATATATATTGATGTGACTATAAGCTTATATATATATATATATATATATATATATATATATATATATATATATATATATACTGATGGGCGCCTCTATGTCTATGTGTGAATGGAGGGAGGTGGACATTTCTGTATTCCACCCCCACCCCCCCGCTCCTTACCTGTTTCCCATCCCCCTGTCCATTTCCCCCCTCCTGTCTTCTACACTTGTAATAGACCTAGACATCTTCTTCTTCTCCTTCTTCTTACTCAAGAAATCAAGGAAGGCCTACATTTGTGCACACAGCATTCCTTATGTAGGTCTGATTGTGCGGTGGTGGCGGTGGCGGTGAGGGGGAAGCAGAGAGAGAGAGAGAAATTATGTGTGTGTGTGTTGAAGAGATAGACGGGGAGAGGGAAGAAAGGAGAGAAATTGTGTATATATAAGAGAGGGGGACAGAGAGAAAGATTGTGTGTGGGGGGTGCAGATAGACTAAGAGAAGAAGTGAGAGGCAAAGACAGA
>NC_142951.1:34193236-34200736 GCF_046866305.1 Octopus bimaculoides | reverse complement strand
AGCTGGCCCCGAGTCATGAACTGCCCGAGTAACACTACTGACCTCACAAGTAGCCACAGCAACAACAACAACAACAACAGCAGCAGTAACAACATCACATCTTCGAATGGCCCTTGTTACGGGAAGCGAGTGGCCCCTTCCTCGAGATTAGCCCCAGAAATGATCAACAGCTACAGTGCTAGCAACTGTATCACAATTGATGAAGAAACCCCATCGAAGACAACTTGCTCGTCTGCCATCTCTGAACAACAACAACAACAACGTCAGCGCCGAAGGTATGGGGAGGAGGGTGAAGAAGAAAATAAAGAGGAGGAGCCCATGGAATCATCATCGTCGTTGTCCACAGCAACAGCGGCCAAGCTGAAAGATATTGGTGTCACAGATGACCACAAGGGTGGAACTGAGGACGAAGCAGCCGACATGGAAGTGGACATCGATGTCGACGATTCGTGTAAAGATGTCCTCAACGACCGGTGGGAGCCGCCCAGCTCGGTAAACAGGGCCCCAGAGAACTATCTGAATCTTATGCATCATCTCCTAAATGGCTGTTCGCAGGCGACGACCGAAACGAGTCTGTCGAGCAGAAGTTTGCATCACAACAACAACAACAGCAGCCAACACCAGCAGCAGCAGCAGCAGCAACATCACGATGGCAACCAGGCAGCAGCAGCAACAACAACAACAACATCATCAGCATCAACAACACCAAATTCACTAACGACGACATCACCAGTGACAACAACAACAACAACAACAACAAGAGGACAAAATAGTGAGAGAGACGATTGTGCTGGGGAAGGATGCGGCGATGGTGACGGTGTTTCTACTGGCAACGGTGGTGGTAGTAATAGTAATAATAATAATGATAATAATATTAATAGTAGTAGTATTAACAGCAGTAGTAATAACAGCCAGAGCAGTGGTGGTGACAGCGGAGACAACAAAAGCGATGAAGTAGAAAACAATGAAGACACAAGTCACAGTCGGAACCATAATCCTAGTGAAAATGGAATGAACAGGGAGGAATCTAGTCACTCAGAAAGTATGCTCACCACAGACATCACCACCAAAAAGAGAGGGGCTTCAGGAGGAGGTGGGACTAAGAATAAAGGTGAAGGCAGTAGTGATGATGATGCTGATGATGAAGAAGAGGCGGAGGAGAGTGATTGTAATAACAAAAGGAGGAAGAAGAAAGAGTCGAGCAGTGACGAGAGCGAAGAGGTGGGGCGTGCGAAAAACGGTAAAGAAGAAGAAGCAGCAGGGCACAAGCGCCACAGCAGCAGCAGCAGCAAAGAGAACGTGTCCCCGGTGTCAGCGAAGGACCCGGCCTTCGTAGAGAAGTGTTTGTCGGCCGCTCAGCAAGTGAAGAACAGCAAGGACCACCAGAGCGGCGTGACGAAGATTAACGCCCTCGATTATCTCATCTCGAAATATCTTGTACAGAATGTGGACGTCCCTTATAAACCATGTAACAGAAAAATCCGTGAACTTCTCGACAGTGGAGAGACGAAAATCTGCTTCATGGACTTGATTGAACTCCAGATTGAAAAGAGTTTCACTGTGCAAGGCTGAGAGACAGAGAGAGAGAGAGAGAGAGAGAGGCGGGTGGAGGAGGAGGAGAGAGAGTGAAGTGGAGGGAGGGTGGGAAGGAGAGGAATGAGTGGAAAGGGGTTCTGCTGGGCAAGACTGAGACACAAACAGAGAGAGAGAGAGAGAGGGAGTGAATGCAAGGGGCAGTGGGGGGAGAAGTGAGAATGAAAGATGCTTCATTGAAGAAAGCAGAACTAAAGAAAAGAGAGAGAGAAAGAGTATGTGGTGGTGGTGGTGGGGTTCTGTTTTTGTTTTAAGAGTGGGTGGGAGGAAGGATATAAAATAGTTGTAGTAGTAGGGATGGGGGGGACATCATGGGTGTTGCGTTCATCATCCTTAAACAACCCTTATTCAGGGACCTCAAAAGGTCCCTGAATAAGGGTTGTTTTTAAGCGAGATGGGCTACCTAACCTGAAGAAAATTCTGAGCCCCCACCTGCAAGGTCATGTGCTGTTTATCTTGATATGAGGTCACCATGTTGCATACATGTGATTGTGATGCATGGGCCCTTACCAGACGGGTAGTCATGATGGGTATACTGGGCTTCGTATATTTGTCCCCCAGCTTCACTTTGATGGCAAGCACTGCTCTCTCACTCAATAATCATAATAATGGTTTCTTTTATTTGCCTCCAGGGTGAAAGATGAGGGGAAAAATACATGGTGTCTCCTAGCAGGTAGTTACTGTAAGGGAGATAATCATTTTTGCATAATATTTGGTGGGATTAGAAGTTTGTGTTTGAAATTAAGAAATAAGGATTTAAAAAATGCATAGAATACACATATTTATTTATTTTGTTGTTTACTTATTAGAAAATTCTTAAAATTTCAAATAATCATAGTGGTTATAGTTAATGATGATACTTATATTTAAATATGCATAAAAGGCCACAGGTTTGTGTGGTAAGGGTTAGGTGAACCCCAAAAACTTGGAACTCGGGAGTAATTTAAAAGGTAAAGTCAGCCTTTGTGAGATTTGAACTCAGAATAATAAGCTTCTCTGCTCTGCTTGACTGCTACTTAATTTATTGACCAAAAAGGAGAAAGGCAAAGTCGATCTCGGCCATATATGAACTGTTGAACGTTAAAATGTATGGAATGCTGCTAAGAATCTCGTCTGGTGTGTTAATTCTGCCAGCTCACCATTTTAATGATTATAATTATAATTACACTGTCACAAGGCCACTGATGTTTGAGTGCTGGAAATTTTTTACCCCAGTATTTAACTGGTACTTTTGATTATGGAGGCCTAATTTAATTGATTATACCAGAAATAAAAATAATAGTTTTGAATGAGGAACAGGTAAGAATTTTGAGGCTGAACACAGGTAGGAGATTGGGAAAGAAAGAAAAGGGCAGGGTATGCAAGAAGGGGAAGGTATGAAAGAGGGAGAGAGAGAGAAAGAGTGGGGGGTGAAGAGAGGGAGGGAAAGTGTGGTGGTGGTGGGGAGGGTGGTATTAAAAGAAGATTATTTTGAGGGGAGGGAAGAGATTAAGGGCAAATATTATCCCTGAAGGGGCATGCTCACATATATTAAACTCACACATGCACACTCCTATATGCAGTTTGCATATATGTGTGTGTGTTTATATGCATATGCACACGTGCATGTGCATATTAAAAAAAACACAAGTAAAATAAGAAAGATGGTGGGATGAGAATGTGCCAAAATCGTCCATATATATACATACATTATATATGTATATACACACACACCTATATATACATGTATATATATATGTGTGTGTCTGTATATATATACATGTATATATATATATATATGTATGTATATACTTATATATATATATATATATATATACTTATATATGTATATGTATGTATATACTTGTATGTATGTGTGTATATATATATATATATATATATAAGCTTTTTTTCTCTCTCTATATATATTGAACAATATTTTCCAGTGTGCATTTGTGAGCAATACAATGCAATCTAAGAGTAACATGCAAACACATACACACACACGTGTATGTGTGTGTGTGTGCATATATATATATATATATATATATATATATATATATATATATATGCCACACAAATATCATAAATATTTCCCATGAGTCGGGGAATTGATAGCCAAAGTGAAGTATTGAAACCTCGACTCCTTTAATTACTGATTTTCTTCACTTTCAAATTGCATTGGTTAACTGTGCAAGACTGCACACGGATTTGAAAAGTGTGGTTTTTGCAGTAGACGTGTGCTTGTGTGTATACATGTTGAGAGAGAGAGAGAGAGGAAGTAGACATGTATGTAAAACAAAAAAAAAACTTGGATAATATGACAATAATAACAAATATGATGATGATGATGGTGGTAGTGTTGGTGATGTAAAAATCCAGGGAGGACAGAAAAATAAATTGTATTCATGATCTCTTAGCATAATAATTTTAATAATAATTATTATTACTATAAAACCAAAAACAAACAAAAATAAAAACAAAAAATGGAGTGCGGAAACAAGGAGAAAAAAAAACATTAATTTGAAGCAAAAAAACACAACACAAACTATTTGAAAAAGCAATTTAAAACTGATCTTTGTCTGTACAGATATACCTGTAGAGGATTGAACTTTTATTGAGCAAATGATGATGGATGACTATTTTTTTTTATTAATTATTTTAAGTTACATGTATATATAATTATATTGATATATATATATATATATATATATATATATATATACATCCACATATATATAAAAATCTAATATATATATATATATACATACACACACATACAGACAGACACACAGATATATAAAGAAAACTATAAACGTGGGCAGTTCTGTCCAGAGTGCCCATATATGGACAAAAAAAATAATAAAACTGTTGGTCATTTTCATGATGATGATGATGATGATGGTGGTGGTCACTATCATTATTGTTGTTTTTTTTTGTTTTTTTTTAATTAATTATTTCAAGTTAATAATTATAATAATAAATATAATATATATATATATATGTATATAATAATATTAATAATAATTATAATAATGATGGTAATAATGATAATAATAATAATAATAATAATAATAATAATCTTTCTAATTTGTTTTCGGAGAAAGAGTTGGTGCAACCACTAGAATATTTGTGTAATTAAAAAAGAAAACAATTATAAAAAAAAAAAAATACTGAAAAAAAAAGAACAGTTGAAAAAGAATCTGTAAAAAAAACATTTTAAAAAATCCATCAATACCTCCTGTAAATGAATGGGTACTCAAAATGAATAATAATAATAATAATAATAATGATGATGATGATGATGCTAATATTATTATTATTGTTGTTATTGTTATTATAATGATTGATCTGTTTTGTTGTTTTTTTTAAAATTTTTTCATTCTTTTTTTTTGCTGGTTTGTATGAGAATATGTAATAATATTAAGAATAATAATAATAATAATAAATACATTATTTGTTGATTTTTTTCTTTGTGTGTGTGTGTGTGTGTGTGTGTTGTTTTTGATGGTGATGAGGGAAGAAATTGGGGCTGGGGAGGAATGTGACAAAAATGAATGGATAGGTAAGAAGCTTGCTTCCCAACCACATGGTTCCAGGTTCAGTCCCACTGCACAGCATGTTAGGCAAGTATCTTCTACTCTAGTCTCAGGCTGACCAATGCTTTGTGACTGGATTTGGGGGAGACTGAAAGAAGCTTGTTATATATATATATATATATGTATGTATTTATGCATGTGTGTCTGTGTTTGTCCCTCCACCATCGCTTGACAACCAATGTTGGTATGTTTACGTCCCCCATAACTTAGCAGTTTGGCAAAAGAGATTGATAAAGTACTAGGCTGACAAAGAATAAGTCCTGGGGTCAATTTCTTCTACTAAAACCCTTTAAGGTGGTGCTCCAGCATGGCCGCAGTCAACTGACTGAAACAAGTAAAAGAATGTTTAAACATGCGACATTTGCCAAGCCTTATTCCCCTGCATGTGCAAGCCTAAACCACCACCACAACCATGACTTGGAAAGGTTTTTGTATGCGATGCTGATGTCTGAGATAAACAGGCTCAGGAGTGGCTGCGTGGTAAGTAGCTTGCTTATGCACCACATGGTTCCGGGTTCAGTCCTACTGTGTGGCACCTTGGGCTAGTGTCTTCTACTATAGCCTCGGGCCGACCAAAGCCTTGTGAGTGGATTTGGTAGACGGAAACTGAAAGAAGCCTGTCGTATATATGTATATGTATGTGTGTGTCTGTGTTTGTCGCTTGACAACCGATGCTGGTTCGGCAAAAGAGACCGATAGAATAAGTACTAAAGGCGGTGCTCCAGCATGGCCGCAGTCAAGAATAAAAAAAGATTTAAAGAAATAAGTGGAAATTTTACCGGTGAGTGTGTTAAATTATAAGGCACCAAAAGAGGAAAGGACAAAAATAAATTTTTTTTTTTCAATATTTTACAAGGGAGACAACTTAATGATTCTTTCTTTGAGTTATTTCCCCTGTTAGAATAAATTGAAATTGTTTAACCTTTAGAACGGATCTTGGTTGGTTTTCTAAAGTTATTGTTCTTGTGCTATCGGTTAGAGCTGATTGAGCAGAGTTGTGATTAGAATCATTCCTGTCTGAGTTTTATTTCTTTTTTTGCCAGAATTTCTTCCATCTAAGACCATATCACCCGAAAGTCCGCCGAAGGCTGTGATTTAATTGAAATTCCTCGACTTTCTTAATATTTTATTTACTTCGGAATAAACAGACAAACTACGACACTCGTGAGATTTATGTAATAGTTTATCTGTGGGCTTTCACAATAGTGGTCATAACCTTATGGAAAGGGAACACAGAAGTGAGTGATTGTTTCCTTCCGTGATATAATTTTTTGTCCGAAACGTTTCATAGTCTTAGATATTTCCCCTCCAATTCCTTGCCCTTTTCCAGCAATCTTTCCTGTTACTTCTCTCCATAGGTGATGACAGCTATTCCGAAAGTCTCTCGATCAACTATTACACTCGTTTCACCAATGTTATAGTTTATTTACTAATTCTTTAATAGATATAAAGTTAGCTGTCATAATAGGAAAGCACTGTAATTTAACTGCTATTTCTAGCAGGTCTTTTTAATTTTTTTTTCAATTGTGTTCTCTGTTTTGTCCAGTTTTCTACTTTGATTTTGTAAAAGCGCTAAACACTGTGCAGACAATATATTATGAAATGTTTTATTGAAATAAACTTTTGGGATCACACTGATTTTACGAACATCAAATCGGGAATTACCATGGAAGTGATAGCTGTGGGGTAGAACACAAGGGTGGGACTCGGGTAGACATGGAACAAATTATATTCTGCCTGAATAATATCGGCAGGCAAGAGGAGGTGAATGAAATAATTCTTCAGATTGAAGAAGAGAAATGTTCGTCAAAACCAAGAGAATTGGGGAGAAGCAAGCGAGAGAACTGAGTAAAAGAAAAACTGCAAAACGTGGTTTCTCAACCATTTTTCGTCTATGGACCCTTTTGATTCCTGTTTTGTTCGGGTGGACCCTCGTAAACTTTCAATGCTGAGGCACACACATGCGCACAAACAAACGAACAAAAAGAACGCAGCTCTGATAACGGACAGAATCAACGACTTTTGAAGAGGTTGCAAGAAGCAACGAAAATTTTAGGAAAAATACATAAGTAAATGAATGGAAATCGAACCGGTGAGTGTGTTAATCAATAAAGAATTGAAACATAATGACTCTCCCCAAAAACAAAAATATTGTTAAAATTTTTTTCCGTATTGTAGAAATAAATTTTAACAACAAAATCTTATATGGATCCCAAGGACCCCGGTTGAGAGTCACTGCAGCAGAACATTATGGTAAATGGAACCAGTGGGGTTACGATTCTTTCTGTGATTAGAGTAAGATGTGCTCTGTGCCCCACTCCCCGGTCAA
>NC_142951.1:34185736-34188236 GCF_046866305.1 Octopus bimaculoides | reverse complement strand
CTCTCTCTCTCTCTATATATATATATATGTGTGTGTGTGGCTTAGCTAGGTGGGGGTGCTTGTAAACATAAGGACACAGGAAACATGTCAAGGCCGACAGGAAGCGGTGCTGCTTCCTAGGGCTAAATAGCTGTAGTATTATTCCTTTTCATGGGACTGTCACATTAAGTTGACAGCATACAACTACTTTATCGCATCACAACTGCATAAATCTCCCTGAGAGATTTAGAAATGTATTATTTCTATTATTATTATTATTATTATTATTATTATTATCATTATTATTATTATCATCATCATCATCATCATCATCATCATCATCATTATTATTATAATTATCATTTTTATCATCATCATCATCATCATCATCATCATCATCATTATTATTATTATTATTATTATTATTATTAATCATTATTATTATTATTATTATTATTATTATTATTATATGGGGTTAGATTGACAGTATGGTCAGCATATTGGCAAAAAATTAAGTGCAGAATGTGTGAATGACATATCGTGCTGACCTTCCTTACCTCCTTGACCCAGTAACAGCCGGCTTGAACTTTCACCTTTTGTCATTATTAATTAATATATCAATAACTAATTAGTGCACCAGACCCCCTTCTCTTTGCAACGATGATAATAATCAGAAAGGAAAAGCAGATGATATAAGGTGGTGTAACGTTGAAAAAAAAAAAATAGTTCATTGTTGATAAGTATGTAATCATCATCACCATCATCATCACCATTATCATCATCATCATCATCATTATCATTGTAATTTTTTTTTTTTGATGTCCACTTTTCTATGTTTGCATGGATCAGACGGACTTTGTTGAGGAAAAATTTTCTACGGCTGGATGCCTTTCCTGGTGCCAACCTTCATAGCTTTCCAAGTAAGGTAGATATTTCCCCATAAACCAGACATGTTTTTCACGGAACACTGGAAACGAACGACTTTGCTTGCATTACGATAATGCTCGTTTTGCCACCATCACATCTTGTCTAGACAAGAGTACACACTAACACACACACACATACACACACAAACACACATCCTCGCCAGAAATAGGGAAAGAGGGCGGCTTATAAATGCCAAAACCTACCCTGGCGAAGAATGTACCCCACAACATAGATTAGTAGTTAGCGACTTTGGGATCAAGGCAAAATGGGTGCCCAGAATTAGACAGGCTTGGAGGAGAAGGGTGTGGAAGCTTAAAGACCCTGCAAACGGACAGAGACTTAGAGACAAGTTACTTGAAGCATTTAACGAAATAGAAGGGGATATAGCATCATACAACGTGGAAGACAATTGGAGATTTCTGCGGGACAACCTGTTGAAAGCCACCGACCAGATTTGTGGGTGGTGTAAGGTCCCCTCCCGACCCAGAGTAACATGGTGGTGGAACAAGGAGGTAGACAGGGCTATTAGACACACACATACATACACAAACACACACACACATACACACACAAACACACACACACATACATATATCCTCATCATAATCATCGTCGTTTAACGTCCGTTTCCCATGCTAACATGGGTTGGACGGTTTCACTGAGGTCTGGAGAGCCAACAGCTGCACCAGGCTCCAATCTGATTTGGCAGAGTTTCTACAGCTGGATGCCCTTCCTAATGTCAACCACTCCGAGAGTGTAGTGGGTGCCTTTTACGTGCCACTGGCACAGGACCCACTATATATATATAGGATGGGATTCTTTCAGTTTCCCCCAAACAAATTCACTCAAGGCTTTGGTCAGCCTTGAGCTATAGAAGGAGACACTTGCCCAAGGTACCATTCTGAACTCAAAACCATGTAGATAGAAAATGAACTTCTTAACCCACTGCCATACATGTTTCCCTGGTCATGCTGTAGCTATTGTAAGCTGGCAGAGTTGTTAGCATGCTGGGCAAAATGCTTAGCAGCATCTTGTCTGTCTTCACGTTCTGAGTTCAAATTCCACTGAAGCCGACTTTGCCTTTCATCCTTTCAGGGTCAATAAATTAAGTACCAGTGAAACACTGGGGTCGACGTATTCGACTATCCCCCACTCCCCACAAATTCCAGGCCTTGTGCCTATTGCAGAAAGGATTATTATTATTATTATTATTATTATTATTATTATTATTATTATTTTTCCATAGTTTAAAGGTTATTGCTTCATACTTTAGTCTTTGGAACTAAGAAATGTTGATAAGGAATTTGGCTGATTGGCTTTCTGTGTGTGTGTGTGTATGTGTGTGTGTCTGCATGTGTGTGTATATGTCTATGTATGTGTGTATGTATGTATGTACCTATGTATGTATGTATGTACCTATGTATGTATGTATGTATGTGTGTGTGTCTGCATTTGTGTATATGTGTATGTATGTATGTATATGTGTGTGTATGTCTGTATGTATACGTGTCCACACCAGAGCATGGTCTGTAATTTTTAACTGAAATGTTTCTTTCTTTCATTTTTTTTTATTTGCATTTTATTTATTTATTTA
>NC_142951.1:34170736-34180736 GCF_046866305.1 Octopus bimaculoides | reverse complement strand
AAGATGAAAGGTGAAGTTGACCTTGGTGGAATTTGAACTCTGGATGCAAAGACGGATGAAATGCTGGGCCCCTTCATTCGAATTCTTGAGTTCCTTCATCACAACATACTGACTTACTTCCCCTTGATCATTTTTCCATGTTTAAAGATTTAGATGTGACATTCTTGTCTTTCTGCTTTTGATTTCTGTTCAGAAAGAAAAACTTTATTTAATGCACTAATTATTGTTCTTGAAAAGAACACAAACTCAAAGACGGTTATCATCTTCTTTGGTGAACTTCTTGTTTCTCTTCCTTGCGCCCCACCACCACCACTACCACCAACTTGAAAGCTTTAAACTTAATTAAAAATATTTCAATATTTAAGTTTTTTTTTTGTTTTTTTTTCGAGTTTAATTGAAACAGAATTCCATTTTCTGTTGAGTTTTTTTTTATGGACAAAATACTCAGTAAAAAAAAAAATGAATTTAATAACTTCCATATTTTTATTTTTAGTTTTTGCATAAATTCAAAAAAAAAAAGGCAAGTGATTTTGAAATCTGTAATTCTCATTTGATATTAAATATGTGAGCAGCGGATTTCGGCCGAAGCTTTAAGGTGAACAGTCCTGAAGGTATTGCTGTATATACATCCTTTTGTTGTTTATCACAGAGGGCTCTGGTTCTGAAAAAAGAAAGATGATAAATGAACCCTCTTCATGCAGTTTGTAAATAGAACGGAGGGTCGATTCCTTGACACCAAACTTGCGGCTCATAGCAGTGAAACTTCTACTGTCAAGTAGTGATCTACCTCTCCCTGTAGACAATACACTTGTCTGTCGTTTGTAAGGAAAAAGCATCCTCATACTTTTCATCCAGCTGTAGAAACTCTGCCAAATCAGATTGGAGCCTGGTGTCGCCTCCTGGCCCACCAGTCCTCAGTCAAATCGTCCAACCCATGCTAGCATGGAAAGCGGACGTTATACAACAATGATGAGGATGATGATGAAGTATGTAAATCCGTATAAAAAGTGTATTCTGGGTAGCTGAGCATCATGGGTGGTTGCTGGGGTGTGTTTTTGTGGTATAAGCAGACTCTTTGGCTGATCGCAGAGTCATGTTATCACAGATCAATTTGTGATAAACCGTGATAAGCATAACATGGTTCTCAACTGAGCGTACCATGTTATCCCAGATTAGTGATTAATGAATCAGCAATAAACGAGGATAGGCGTAATCACTAAATCCAAATTCTGTTGCTGGTCATTTGTTTGTCTCTGAAGATCGTTAAAGAAGAAAAAAAAATATACGTACCAGTTATATACTGAGGTGGATGTAATTGATTATATCCAATTCGAAGCAAATGTTATGACCTTGTGATTATACAACAAATCAATATTTGATAACAGACATAACATTGAATATTTTAACATAATCCAAACTGCAGAAGGAAAAAAAAAAAAGTGTACCAAAATATTTGAAATAAAAATGAAAATAATATTAAAAAAAAAAAATTAATTGATTAATTATAATAAAATTTTCTTTAAAAAAATCTATTGAGTTAGTTGTTTTCATTTGTGATTTCACTACTATAAAATTTACTATCAGATTATTGTTGTGGCACTCCGTCTCGTTTTCGACGATAAGGGTTCCAGCTGATCTGATCAACGAAACAGCCTGCTCATGATATTTAACGTGCAAGTGGCTGAGCGCTCCACAGACACGTATACCCTTAACGTAGTTTTCAGGGAGATTCAGTGTGACACAGAGTGCGACAAGACTGACCCTTTGAAATACAAGCACAACAGGAAGAAAGAGTGAGAGAAAGTTGTGGAGAAAGAGTACAGCAGGGTTCACCCCTGTGCTGGAGCCTCGTGGAGCTTTAGGTGTTTTCGCTCAATAAACACTCACAACGCCCGGTCTGAGAATCGAAACCGTGATCCTATGACCGTGAGTCCACTGCCGTAACCACTGGACCATTGCGCCTCCACACCAGATTATAAATGATGCTGAAAGGAGACCCAATTAGTTTGAAACTTGGATTGTTCACGTCAGACCTGAGCTCTGAAATCATCATGGCTGATGCCATTGCTGTTTGAGTGGCACCCGTGCCCATGGAATGTACAAAGTACCTTTCAAGTATTGGGCCTCATGGAGGCAGTGACAGGTCACCAAGACTTTTGGCCATATATTGTGCTTGTAAGGTGGAGAGCTGGCATAAACGTTAGCACGCCAGGCGAAATACTTAGAAGCATTTCGTCTATCTTAACGCTCTGAGTTCAAATTCTGCCGAGGTCAACTTTGCTTTTCATCCTTTCAGGGTCGATAAATTAAGTAGCAGTTGTGTACTGGGGTCGATCTAATCAACTGCCCCCCTCCTGCAAAATTTAGGGCCTTGTGCCTAGAGTGGAAAAGAATACACTGTGCTTGTGTAAACCTGTCAAGCCAAGTGAGATTGTAGTCACGGCTGATGTGTCTTTGTGTGTGTGTGCGAGCGTGCATGTGTGTGTTTGTGCGAGCGTGTGCGTGTGTGCGTGCGTGTATGTGTGTGCACGCGTGTGTGTATGTGTATGCGTGTGCATGTGCGTGTTGTTGCTAATCTTCTGATGACAAATGTAAATCCTTCCCGCTCTCACTTTACTCACCAGCCTTATGATGAGGTACTGCACATATTGTAACAAAGGGAATCGGTTGAAAATAGTTATAAATTTATCCTGCAAAAGTAAAAAAAAAAATAGAGTAAATAACAAATAATTTATTGCATGGCCACGGGTCTTAAGGGGTAGGGCGACAGATATTGGCGATTACATTTACTTTCTCCCTGACTACATAGTTGTCTTTAAAAATCTAATGAGTCTTCCAATCTACTACACTCCTCCTCCTCCTACTACTACTACTACTACTAATAATAATAATAATGATAATAAACCTTTCTACTCTAGATACAAGACCTGAAATTTGGGGGGAGGAGGACAGTCAATTAGATCGTCCCCAGTACGCAGCTGGTACTTAATTCATCGACCCCCGAAAGGATGAAACGCAAAGTCGACCTCGGTGGAATTTGAACTCAGAACGTAAAGGCGGGCGAAATACCGTTAAGCATTTTGCCCGGCGTGCTAACGGTTCTGCCAGCTCGCTGCCTTTATCCCTTCTACTGAAGACACATGCCTCAAATTTTGGTGGAGGGGACTAGTCGACTACATCGACCCCAGTGTTTCACTGGTACTTAATTTATCGACCCCGAAAGGATGAAGAGCAAAGCCGACCTCGGTGGCATTTAAACTCATGATGCCTAGACGAAATGCCGCTAAGTATTTTGTCCGGCGTGATAACGAATCTAACAGCTCGTTTCCTTAATAATAATAATAATAATAATAATAAAGAAACTTTTCATTACATTTAGTAATTCTGTTGTTGAGGGTCTCTGTTTGTAGTCTATCCTAAGACATAGACTAAGGAAATGGACGATTTCAGTCGATAAATTGTGTTCCCCGTTGAATCTTAACTTGATAAAATTTCTAGAATCCATTGAATACTGAAAAGTAGAAGAAAAGAAAGAATAGTTTTGTTGAAGGTGATCTGTTTTTCCTTATTACAAGATCAGAGCTAATTGCTACGTGTTGCCATGAAAACAAATTCATTCTTTCAAATATCAATAAAACTATCTGGTGAGACTTAGTAAACCTTAGAAACACGGAAGTCTGTAGACCAGTAACCTGTACGCAAGACAAACTGGGAGAGAGAGAGAAAGAAAGAGAGAGAGAGAGTTAAAGTGCATCGTACTTCATTAGGAAAGTTGGTACTATTCAGCGGATATCCGGTGATCATCTCCACAACGGTCACACCAAAGCTCCATATGTCACTTTTGCTTGTGTAGAGGCGTCTAAAACATAAACAAAAATAAGCTGTCGTAATATCATATAGTCTTATTTAAATATCACAACACACACACACACACGCACGCACACAGATAGATAGATAGCTAGATGGATAGATAGATAGATAGATAGATAGATATAAATTGTTGCACAGAAAGACATCGAAGAAACATAGTGAAACAGGAAACACGACAACACACTAAAGATGTGGACGCCTCTTCAGTTATTGACCAAAAATCAGTTTTGACGTATATATATATATATATATATATATATATATATATATATATATATATATATATATATATATACATATATATATATATCCCTCGCCATATTGCAGTTCACCTATTGTGCACTCAGTACATCGCGGATTTTTCTGGCTAATATATGTAAATTTATATCGCGGACTCCTCAGTATATCGCGGATTTCTGCGGCTGAGAGGTATTTATATTTGGGAGGGAGAGGGGATTTTAATTATTTCTGCGGTAAAATAAGCATTTTTACGCCTAAAAATGAATAAATTGAGAAATAAAGATACCGTACAGTACTGTACTGCATAACACTTTAATTAAAATATATTAAAAGAAAATACGTAGTGTTTCGTAGATGATGAATAAACGAAGAATCGGACATACTGTATGGAAAACGAAACACGGGAGGCGAGTGTGTGGTGTTTTTTTGTATTTATAATAAAATAAATATATACAAATTATAAAAATAATAAAACAAAAATATACAGTACTGTTTCTACTTTGTAGATTTTCACCTATTGCGGAGGTTTTGGAGCGTAACCCCACGCGATAGTTGAGGGATTATTGTATATCTATGGACAGGTTAAAAGAGAAAAAGCTTTCATTACGTAATGTAGTCCTGTATAAATTATGAATAGAAGCCTTTATTATAACTCAGAGTATATCATAGTCGAAGAGTGACTTACTGCTGCAGGACTTCCGGCGAAACCCAATTTGGCGTCCCTCTGACAAATGCTGATGTACACCAGGGCTTCTTTAGTTCAACACAGAGTCCAAAGTCGTCTGCAGTAACAGAGAATTGAGAAGAAAATATTGTTAAAGAGCTGACTAAGAGGGGCAATGTATATACATACATACATACATACATACATACACACATATATACATATATGTATATATATATATATATATATATATATATATATATACATATATATATATATATACATATATGTATATATGTATACACACACACACATACACACATACGCACGCACATACATATACACACATATACATACACACGCACAGTAGTTTCGTCTTTGTGATATAATGAATGTAAAATTTGTGTCATGGGTTTCAAATCACATATTCGTCGTTTTATACAAGAAGTAATTCAACGGAACAATGTAGTCCTAGATACACTTCTCCTGAAAAGACAACGACAGCAACAACAACGGTTAAAAAGTCGAGAAAACAACTCACAGAGTTTGACGTTTCCAAAGACGGTCAGGAAAATATTGTCTGCTTTGATGTCAAGGTGGATGATGTTCCGTTCATGCAGATACGCCAGCGCAGACAAGCACTATAATGATTAAAATAGATCAAAGGTGGGCACCGTTAATCGAAAAGTTAACTTCGATAACCGTTAATCAGTTAATTCTTTTAAAATGTATCGGAAGTGATCGATAAACCGTTAGCGTTAATTTTTATTATAGAAAAAAAAAAGAATATCAATTTTTGTTCTAAAACCACAGAAATTTACCTTTAAAAAGTGCCAAAACTATAAAACCCGTTAACTTCAATTCTATGTAGGTGCTTTCATGAAACAAGCGCCTTCATGAGAGGATTTCTCGAAGCTGATAAACGCAGTTTTCGTTGTTCTAACAAGACTGCCGTGTTAGGTTGGATATAAATATTACCTCATACAAACATACATACATATATACATACATATATACATTCTTTGTTACACTGAATCTCCCCGGGAACTACACTAAGGGTATGCGTGTCCGTGGAGTGCTCAGTCGCTTACACGTTAATTTCACGAGCATATTGCTATGTTGATTGGATCACCTAGAACACACGTCATGATAACCGACGGAGAACCAGTTACACACACACACACACACATACACACACACATGTGCATACACACAGACCACCTACCTTTCTTGATACGTAGGAGATAAGCATTTCAGCTAAGACCGGAGTATATCCACGTTTCTCCGACTTGATGATTTCTGACAACTTCTTGCCTGGTATATATTCCATTACCAACTGGGGAGAGGCAATATTAAACAGTCATTTGTATATATATATATATATATATATATATATAGAAAGATAATAGATAGAAAGACAGACAGACAGACAGACAGACAGATAGATAGATAGATAGATAGATAGATAGATAGATATTATATACAGTGTGTGTCCTATTAGTATTTGCGAGGGAGGTCATCGCTCCATATACATACACACACACACACACACAATGAATTATCCATGGATATTACAAATTATATTGTAATTATCCTATAGATGCAGATTATGATCACGAATAACATGTGATTTGGGGAAACGTGCGTAGCGATGAATTAAAATATTTATGAAATTTCAACTTTAGATTATTATCAGTATTATATATATATATATATATATATATATATATATATATATATATATATATATATATATATATATATATATATATATATATATATATATATATATATATATATATAATATGTGTGTGTGTGTGTGCGTGCATTTACTCACAAGAGTTTTACCACTGAAAGTGTAGCTGCTGATGTATTGAATAATACTTTCGTGTGATATCTTCCTCGTCACCATTACTTCGTTCCGGGGATGGCCACGGATGCGTTTCACGGCCACCGTGTTTCTTGTGTGTTTGTCCTTACACAGAAACACCGTCCCGAAGCCTCTGTCGAGAAAGAGAATGAATAAGTGAGAGAGAGAGAGAGAGAGAGAGAGAGAGAGAGAGAGAGGAGTGTGGGGTGGAAGGGAGAGAAGGAGAGAGAGAATGAGAGTAAAATATATCAAGATATATAATTAGAATAATAATTATACATACGTAACTAATTATTATACATACATACCTAATACATGCATTATATACCTAATACATACATACATACATACATTGGGGTTTGTTTCGTAAGTGACCTGCACATGGGAGCGGCCAAGAGTCGGAGAGCACCGTGCTCGGTCGATCCCTCCTTTGGGTCTTCAACTGACGCTTTGGGCCTTCCTAGCGCCGGCGTGTCAGCAGGTGGTGAAGGGGCTGCTTTACAAAGTCTTCAAAAGAGTTCCTGCGACTTTTGTAGAGGAGTGATGAAAACTTTTCTCAGAAAAGTCTGACTCGAGATTAAACAGCCACAACAGCAGAAAGAAAAACATCATCATCAACAACAACAACAACAACAACAACAACAACAACAACAACAGCAGCAACAACAACAACAACAACAACAGCAGCAGCAGCAGCAGCAGCAGCATCAACAACAAGAGAAAAGATGACTAGTGATAAAAGAAAAAGCAAAGCAGTAAATAAAAAATACCCGGATCCAATTTTCTCCACAAGGGAATACTGAACTTTAGGATTCGTATTTGGGTAATCAACATATACCTCGGAAGACCTTGGGTACATTTCATCCTGTTAATAATAATAATAATAATAATAATAATAATAATAATAATAATAATACAACCTATACAAAACAATCGACAAACATAAGACGCATTCTATACAGCAAATGTCCAATGAAATAAATAACCAGCAGCAGGCCGATTAAGCAACGCGTTACGCACACAACACAAATACTAATACAATAAAAGACTGCACCACACCTAAAAAAAAGAAAAATAGAAGAAAAGGAACTAACACAATACGATACAGGGAATAATAATAATAATAATAATAATAATAATAATAATAATAATAATAATAATAATAATAATAATAACCTACCAAAAACTGAGCAAATATAAAGATCTTGAAATAGAAATGTGGAATCTGAAGACGAAAACAATACTTATTGTCATAGGTACCCTGGGAATGACAGCGAAACGGGCTGATTACTACCTAGCTCAGATACCAGGAAACCCCAAAATGGCTGAAGTTCAAAAGATAGTGCTCATGGGAACTGCCCATATCCTACGTAAAATACTGTCTATGTGATCTCAAATTTTAAAACAAACACATAATTTTCTTATGGTTTCTTCAACATTCTCTAGAATGACACTATGTACAAATTCAAATATATGGTACCCTAGGCATAACACCTACATGAACTTCTAACTTGTTGTCTCTTGAGGTCTCTGGGTGAGACTTGGATCCAACTTGTACAAATGCAAAGCAAAAGTCAAACATAAAATAATAATAATAATAATAATAATAATAATAATAATAATAATAATAATAATAATAATCCTTTATACTAAAGGTACAAGGCCTGAAATTTGGGGGAGGAGGGGATTAGTTGATTACCTCGACCCCAGTGTTCAACTGGTTGTCAATTCATCGACCCCGAAAGGATGAAAGATAAAGTCGACCTCAGCGGAATTTGAATTCAGAACGTAACGACGGCCGAAATACAGCTAAGCATTTCGCCCGGCGTGCTAACAATTCTGCCAGCTCCCTGCCTTAATAATAATAATGATAATAACAATTTGATCGGGGAACCACCTAGAGGCCCCTGTTCACCCTCCCCTTCATCAGACGTTGACAATTACTTTCGACTTTTCTAAAACAATGCAACGATGACGACGACAACAACAACAACAACGACAACAACAACAACAACGACAACAACAACAGCACTACTTACTGCGCTGTTGCTCAAGACGAGGCTTCGACTTGAGGGCGTTTCTGTCGAAAGAAAAGAAAAACGAGAGGAAACTATTTGTATGGGCGTGAGTATAGCGCGCGCGCATGTCCGTGTGTGTATCTGCGTGTGGATGTATGCGTGTGTGTATGTATGTGTGTGCGTATGTATATGCGTGTATATATATGTATATATATATATACACACACACATATATATATTATTTATTATTATTATCTAATTGAATGCGACGCATCCATTTCCAAATAAGTTTATCTCCCCCTTTTTGATGCGACTCTATACTGTTTTCTTCCTCCATCATTCTCTAATTCCCTTTTCTCCCCTCCTCTTTCACTGTTTTCTGTATCTCTCTCTCTCTTTCCTCTTTCTCTTTTTTTTTCTCTCGTTGCTCACAAGTGACCATCGTCCATCTTTCTTTCCCTCACGTGACCATATTTCTTTTCCTGCACAGACGTTCAATAGACTGGACGTTTTTTCTCTCTCTTCTATCTTTTCTCTTTTCAAAGAAAATGTTTCTCCCAGCGTTTATTATTTTCCTCTCGTTCTGGTCTAACGACCGTCCATGTTTGTTTTCGGTCGGTTTCCTTGTATGTCTCCACTGTCCTGTTTTTGTTCCCAACTTTGACCCTCCATAAATCGTAAATTTTATTTTAGAATTTATGGAAGCAACTGTCTTTGAAGACTCATATAGACGTTGAATGCTCGAAATGAGGAGTAGACGGACAGCCGACAACTGACGAGGGAATCCTTTCTCTGTGTTTACTTGTCCTGTTTTCCATTCTTTTCTCTCGTTGCTTACGTATTTAACTCATTTGTTTACGTATTTCATGTTTGTGTATGTATGTATGCATATATGCATATATATAATATATATATATATATATATATATATATATATATATATATATATATATATATATATATATATATATATATGTATACATAGATATATGTATGTGTGTATATGTGTTTGAACAACCAATCCCAACCAGTCGGGTTTCACAATTTGGGTTATGCTACTCGTCCTTTCGACCACTAAGTAATAAATATGGCTCACAAGTTCTCTGTTCGAGCGATTCTCCTGAGTCACCCGCTTACCCTTGTGCCGCAATCTGTCACAAGGTGACCCATTTGCAGCGATCGAGAGCGACCTATCTATAAGGGAAAAGATACGAGGGAGTGACTGAGTAGTGGCGGCACGAAACTAGCCAGAACTGAGGAACAAAGGCCGTTATAGTAGCGGTAGAAATGACAGAAAGAGTAGACAGAAGGTGGGTGGGTCAGAGGCAGGAGTGTGTC
>NC_142951.1:34135736-34168236 GCF_046866305.1 Octopus bimaculoides | reverse complement strand
TGATAGAGATCGATGAAAATAAATATTCGAATATAATTCGCTAAAACCCTTGTTTGGGACCCAGAATGGCCGTTGTCCAGTGAGTGAAGCGAGTAAGAGGATGTAATTGTATTTAATACTGAAGAATCCATAACAACGTTGATTAAAACATTTAATGTAAACAAGGCAGCAGATTCGTATTCTCGAGAACTTTTAATGACAATAATTTTTATATTATAAAAGAGAAGCGAAGAGAGAAGTTATTACTTATATATCATTCAACTATGTCATTCTTTTATTTTCAAAAGATGAAATTACACAGAGGAATCGGGTTCGTAACTCAATAGACTATCCTCTTCTTCCGCTCCCTCCCCTCCCATCTTCCCCTCCCTCCCCTCCTCCCCTTCATCCTCTTCCTCCTCCTCCTCCTCCCCCTCCCATCTTCCCCCTCCTCCCCTTCATCCTCCCCCTCCTCCTCCTCCTCATCATCATCACCATCACCATCGTCATCATCATCATCATCATCATCGTCATCGTCATCATCGTCATCATCATCATCATCATCGTCATCGTCATCATCGTCATCATCATCATAAACATGAACAACAAACCACCACCGAGGCCAGCAGCAGCAGTAGCGCATATATAAGTATCGTGTCTTCCACCTCCGCTCCCCCACTCCCCTCCTACCCCGCCTCTTCATCATCATCATCATCATCATCATCATTTTCATCGTCATCGTCGTCGTTTGTCCGTTGTCCGTTGTCATCGCCCTAATCACCAAAACCAGTATCGTCACCATCTTCGTCATCACCACCTCCAACTCCACCACCACCACCAACAACAACAACAACAACAACAACAACAACAACGTCACCAACATCATTTTCACTATTCCCCCCACCCCCACCATACCCCACCCCACACCCTCCCCCACCCTCCCCCATCAACATCACCACCATTACCACACGCAGATCTTTCGGACCAAAAGGTCGGCAATATAGGGCAGGTCGCTGAACAAGGACGCGTGCACGATGCGGCTGCGCTTGTTGTCAACGAGGCCGACGATCGCATCGTCGGCGTTGTGGCCCCCGATGCTGATCACGTACATCTCGATGCCGTCCACCCGAACGAACTTCGCCTCTTCAATGGCGCTGTCGATGTCGGTCACCTTCTCGTCGATCAACAAAATGCCGATCTTCCTGGCTCCAGCGCGGCCGCCGTTCAATTTGTGGAAAGCCTTGGCTCGGAGATCGAGTAGTGACGGCGTCAGAATGAATGTCGGGTTGTGGGTCTTGAAGTGTTCCTTTATCTCACCTTTGCTCCGGTAATGGTTCAAACGGAAACCTAAAACAAAACAAGAAACAATATTATACATACATACATACATACATACATACATACATACATACATACATATATATATATATATATATATATATATATATATATATATATATATATATATATATATATATATATATATATAAAAGAAGTTTGAAAACGCCAATATATAAAAAGTGAATTTTAATTAAAAAATTTTTGTCAGAGATATTTTTAACATGTTTCGGTTCTTGTAAAAACGAACCTTATCAAAAATACATATTAAAAAAAATGAAATTAAATGAAAAGTTCATAATTGTTCCTTACTGGTGTCAATAGTCCACGTGGGGGCATTTTTTGTTGGTTGTAGTAGTAGTAGTGACTGTGTTGGCAATGGTAAATGACAGTGACCTCTGTCCGTGTCAGCAGCAGCAGTCAATTGATATAGATATATGTATGTATGTAAGTATGTGTGTATGTATGTAAGTAAGATAGAAAGTGATTTCTCGAAGAAATATGTTTGTAAATAGAGAAAGATGTGAAAATAAAGGTAAAATTCTTACCTTTGAATGTCGCCTTCGGTATTGAGATGACACCCACTCTGGTGATACCCTGATCCATAGCATCGCCGCTGATTGATTTATCGATGAGCTTCATTACGTACCGCGATGGAATACGTGACGGCCGAAACAAGATGTTGACATCAAGCAACTGGTCTTTACAAGCTGGAATATATATATATATATATATATGGGAGAATTTACGAAGAGAGAGAGAGAGAGAGATTGAAATGGATCCAGTTAGATGATGATGATGATGATGATGATGATGATGATGATGATAATGATGATAGAAAGAAAAAAGAATAAAGAACTCAACTTACGATGTTGATCTGATATAGGTCGGGTGACTGTAACTGAAGCATAAAAAAGCAGTTTGAGAACAGAAAATATGGGGAGGCACAGTCTCGAGAAAACAAAATGGGCGCACCATTTTTTAATTAATGAATATGATTATATCATTCGATAATAATAATAATAATAATTTTGGGGTAAGGGGTAATCGATTACATTGCGGAATTTGAACTCAGAACGTAGCAACGGACGAAATGCTGCTAAGCATTTTGTCCAGCTTGCTAAAAA
Organism: Octopus bimaculoides; assembly: GCF_046866305.1. Classification (NCBI taxonomy): domain Eukaryota; kingdom Metazoa; phylum Mollusca; class Cephalopoda; order Octopoda; family Octopodidae; genus Octopus; species Octopus bimaculoides. The sequence continues at coordinate 34,165,792 of NC_142951.1, read as the reverse complement.
TGCTGCCAGGTCGCTGCTACTTTAATAGAAAGGTTTAACAAGGGTTCATTATATAAGCACAAATCAGGAAATTTGGCAGAAGGGCACAGAGCCGGTTGTATGACAACACTATTAACTGACCGGTGTTTTAGCTTTGGGCATGCGCGCGCACGCACACACACACACACACATATATAAATACATATATGTACATACGATATATATGTATATATATATATATATATATATATATATATATATATATATATATATATATATAGGAGAATGTACGAAGAAAAACAACAACAGACGAGGACAGGTGGTGTAAACAACAAAAGGATGTATTAGTATGACGCTCGGGAATACGGAAAGTCTTTAACGTTTCGAGCTACGCTCTTCAACAGAAAGAATACGGAGAAAACAAGGAGAAAAACACGGAGAAAAAAATGAATAGTCACTGGTCAACGATCTATCATGACTTCATATATATATATATATATATATATATATATATATATATGTCGGTGTATTTGTGTGTGTCTTTATATGTATATGTGTATATATAAAACTGTCCATCTTACCGTCCACGGATGGTGACTTTGTGGTAGTGTGCAGCATGGATATCGGACCTGTAATGGCAAAGAAATACCGTTGAACATCGGTGAACATTGTTCATTGAAGCACAGTAAACATGGCTCACTTCCACATATATCTGAAACACTCACAATATGTAATGGCGAACAATAAATATTGCGGAGATTCAGAGAAGAAACCAACTTCTTGGTTGCCTGAACGTCGACGTTCAACCTGATAAAAATGGCAGCCTAAATTCCCTCAAATCATGCCCATCATACTGGGAAAATATTAGGTTGACCTGGACCTAATCGATAACAACAACAAATAGTGTAGCGCTCAATACCTTTGAATAGATAGGATTGTTTCTCTTACCTTCTTCACCAGTATCGATCGGTGGTTTAGTGGTGAAGTGCATGGATATCGGACCTGAAAGGGCGAAGAAACATCGATGAACAACAGTGAACATGGTTCATTAACATGGAATACATCAACATATGGCAGTGAACACAGGAATATGGCGTAGACTCAGAAAACATGTGAACGGCAAGTAAGCATTTTAAAGGCTTGAACAGAATCACTTCACCCAGTAGAAACAGCAGCCAAATATACTTCAAATAGCAGTTTATCATATCCAGAAAGGGAAGGATTCGTTGGATAATGTAAGCCTGCATACAAATACCAACAAAAGACCTCAAATGTGAGGATCGTAAGTGGTGCCTTAATGATCACAGATTTATTTAATCTGAGCTAAGTTGGGGCGAAACGACATTTCATGTTCTAGCAAGTGAATATAGTTCTTAATGATATAGATAACGGTGGGATGGCACGGCTGGAGCGTCTTAGATCTTAGATCAAGGTTAATCTGAGGGCTTAACAACGACGATAAAGTACGTTCTGCAAGCAAATAACCTGCCTGAAAGAAACCGCAGCCAAACCTAAACACTAACAGTGTATATAAAAAGAAATATGAAGGACAAAGTGAAATATGAGGCCCTAGATGTAGTATATATACGAGTAATATGGGATAGTCACGGGTGGACCACTTTTGGCCACAGGTTTGCTCAATCTGACCTGAGCTTCGACCAAGCATAAACAAAGTCAACAACAACGACAACAAAAACACGCCCCTCCTCCCCGTCCCCGGAAGCTGACCAGAATGTCCCTGGGTAGAAGCTTCAACCTTCGTCACTTGACCTCATAGAAATAACAGCCAGTTTTCACTCTAATCATATTCTAAACTATAAATATTGTAACTCGCGATACATAAAAAAGATGGAATGGTCACATCTGAGACGTCTTTGGCCACAGGTAGGCTCAATTTGAGACGAGCAGGGCCTAAACAGCAACAGCAAATTTTATAAATCATGAGGTGGCTTCACCTGCTTCAAAATAATAAAGAAAATAACAGCCAAGTGTGCATGCGCGGCTGCATGGTAAGAAGGTCGCTTCCCGACAACACGATTCCGGGTTCAGTTCTGCTGCGTGATACCTTCTACGATAGCCTCAGGCCGATAAAAGCCATATGGCTGGATTTGGTAGACGGAAACTGAAAGAAGCCCGTTGTGTATACACACACACACACACGCACGCACACACGCACACACACACACACACACACACACATACGACACCTGTCTTTGTACGATAGACAAGATTGTTTCTCTTACCTTCTTCGCCAGTATCGATCGGTGGTTTAGTGGTGAACTGCTTCGATAACGGACCTGAAAGGGCGAAGAAACATCGATGAACAACAGTGAACACGGTTCATTAACATGGAATACATAAACATATGGTAGTGAAACCCCTAGAAACCCCGTGAACGAAGTGAGACTATTTTCCAAAATGGAGGCGAACGCCTTTCTGCATGTAATCGGCTTGAAAAATTGTTAATCACTAGCATATTTTCCTACTTTTCTAACGAATGGAAGCCTTAATTCACAAATAAAGAAATTATATCCACCAATGCCGCATATATATATATATATATATATATATATATATATAAATGTATGTATGTATGTATGTATGTATGTATGTATACTCACATATTTATATATCTATGTATGTCTACATGTACAAAGTTGTTTTACTTACCTTCTACCTCAAATTTAGGAGTTGTAGTGATCTTCATGGATATAGGAGCTGTAATGGCGAAGAAACATTATTAAAGAACAGTGAACCACAGTGAACCACAGTCAACAGCAATGAACAGCAACGAATGGTAGTAAACATGGAGCACACGCATGCGGCTGATATTGGACCGAAGAATTCACAATTTGTTCCCAGACAGGCTGACAATCTCCTTGTAAAGTTTCCTGGAAAAATATTTCCCAGACTATATCCCAAGTCTGTTAAAAGAGTAAGAAAAAATTTGATAATGTAGTCGAAGATACACTATGTTTGGAAGCAACAGCCTCAAGTGCTAATCGTCATCCACGGATGAGTACGGCTTGGTAACACGTACCATGCTTTCGCTAATTGCTGCTGGTGCTTGTGTAGCTGCGTGCAGCTAGAGATATATCCTCTTGTCCCCTACCTTTTGATCCAGCGGCACATCGTGGGTGTCACAGCTGGAGAGAGAGAGAGAAAGAGAGAGGGGGGTAAGGATGGGGGCTGCACCATTTCTAGGCTGGTATTAATTGTCAGCATAGTAGGAGGGAGCACTGTGAAATGACGTGTCTTTTGATGCCACCACATATATACACACATATATGCATTCATATGTGTGTGTGTGTGTGTGTGTGTGTGTGTGCGCGCGTGTGAGTTTGCGTGTGCGCGCGTTAATACAGTTATACATACTTACATTCATACATATATATACATACATACATTCATACTTTCATACACACATACTTACTTTCGTCTGTGATGATTACTTCTGTGTCGTTGACAACGTTGTAAAGATCTGTAAAGAAAAGGAATTAGAAAACAGCTCAAGTCGAGTGTAAATGGAGTGGAGTGAGAGTGAAGTGGAGTGTGAATGAATTTGAGAGTGGCTGAAGTGGAGTGGGACTTAATTAGAATAAAACGCCAAAGTATTTTGGATAGTTTTAAAATGCTACTTTTGGAAATCTTGCGCCTTTATATGTGTGTGTGCGCGTACTCAAAGAGAGTACGAATGGTTGATAGCTGTTGCAAAGGAGAATGAGATATTTACTGAAGATCTGTGCTTAATTAATTTAATTTAATTTAATTTAATTTAATATTTATAAATTAAATTACTTTCTTGTGTTATTCTATTCCCTCTGTATAACATTTTATTAAGAATTTGGACTTTATACAACTTTGGTGTTACATTTTCTTTTTATCGATTGCTTTGACAGCATTCGCACAAAACTATATTCGTACTACAGAGATCATCATCTGTATATCATCACCATCATCATCACCATCGTCATCATCATCATTGACGAGCTGGCAGAATCGTTAGCACACCGGGCAAAATGCTTGGCGGCGTTTCACCCGTCTTTACGTTCTGAGTTCAAATTCCTCCGAGGTCGACTTGGCCTTTCATCTTTCGGGGTTGAGTACTGGGGTCGATTTAATCGAGTAGCAAAAGTTTCAGGCCTTGTGCCTGTAGTGGAAAGGATTATTATTATCATTATTATATTTAAAGTGACCGAGTGAAGTTGGTGTTTAAGGAGAGAGAGAGAGAGAGAGAGAGAGAGAGAGAGAGAGAGAGAGAAACAGGAAGTGAGATGAGGATGCAATTTACACTTACTTTCACACGTTTGTGTCATGACGTGTCTCTCAAACTGAGGCAGAAGATCATAAGAATCGATCTTAAAAACTAGGTGACGGTTGCTGGCGATGGCTTTGAGTTCTTCCATCGACACATTGTTACCGATACCGACAGCAATCATCTTGATGCCATCTTTCCTGGCATAGCTTGCCTCCTGTTTTGTTTGCAAAGGATCTGTGGATCTGCCGTCAGTCAAAACAACGCAAATTCTTTTGACACCCGGCCGTGTGTTACTAAAGACGTTCTTTCTGGCAAAAGCAATGGCCATTCCTGTTTCCGTTTGGTCACCCATGTCTCTGCCACGATAAACAATACCCTTGATACCAGCCAGAACTTTCTCCTTGGTTTTGTACGTTGAGAATCCGAACGCTGAGTCCCGAACAACTTCCTGTCCGAACGAGATTGCCGCAACGCGGATGTTTTGAGGACTGATATTAAATATGGAGACGAGTTTCATAACAAATTCGATTTGTTGATCGTATTCGTGCGCATGAATGCTCCTTGAAGTGTCGATAATGAAAGCGATGTCTAACTGGTCGTCTTTACACACTGAAATTTAAAGCAGCCATTTTAAGAAGAAAAAGAAAATAACCTCTTTTAATTAAGAAAAAGAAAATTTGAGGAAAAGCAGACGACAGCTGGTAAATGAAAATAGAAAAAGATATGACGGAAAGAGACAAAAGGTGTTAATGATAGAAGGTAAAATACAGAGAAGATACAGGCGACAAATAGTTTGATGTCGTTGCTATTTTTTGCAGGTCGATCGACCACGTAGGAAGTCTTTCGAAAGTTAGTGACGTAAAGAAAAAATAGACAAACAGAAAGAAAGAAAATACGCGACAAATAGAAAGAAAGAAAGAGAAATTGAGTTTCTACTTACATATATTGGAATCTTCGCTGTTGGCTCGAACCTCGATCGCTGGAAATGGAAAAAAAAGTCAATAATAAATAAACAAGTGAAAATACTCCGCCATTATTTGTTTGTAAATTTGCCCCAATAAATAGATCTTCCATCGGTTTCGTCGATGGTCGCTTCATTTGTTCAATCAAAAGTACGTACTCATTTGATAGTCGGCTGAGTATTCCGTAAACACTCGTACCTGCCTGTAACATAATCCAGGAGCAGATTCACAATGGCATTCTATTTAACAAGGCTGACTGTTTGAATTACAACCACAGAGCAGCTTATCTTATATAATAGCATTCGATGAGGGTGGTAGCGGCACATGTGCCTCTCACTTAAATTCTCAGGCAGTTTTAATGTGACACAATGCATGAGGTTAAGCGTTCAAATTGTGGGTGTAACCGACTCGACGCACTTTTAATTGCAGGGCTGGGGCCGAATCAATAGTGTTGGGTCGGAAGAAATTGTTCTAGATGCCGCAGAATGAGATCGAAACTCGGACCTGTTAATTCCTCAACTACACACACACGCCTAGACGTCCGATTTCCTGCAAGCTTTTTATAGATGGGTGGTTCCCCAATATGGCGACAACCCAGGAGATGGATCCTATAAGTTTTATATGTGTATGTATGTATGGATGGATGGATTGATGAATGGGTGGATGTGTAAGGTCGCGTGGCCAAGTGGCTTCTTACCACATAGCCATGCCTGTTATGCATATTAATTTGAATAAAACCACTTACTTTGAAAATCTTTCAGTAATTCTTTAATTGGTATCTTGTCAGGAAATGCCTAAATGTAAAAATTATAAAATATTATTGTTTTAAAAATATTTGTGAATTGTGTAGCAGCACCAATAACGATGCAAAAAAAAAAACAATAATAATCTAGTGCATTATTTTTCAATGTACAATTCACTGTATGCAAATTTATCCTTCTACAAAATGATATTTAAATGTAAAAATCCTTTTAAATAGAATTCATGGGAATTTTGATACATCAGGACTCTCATTTGAAACCTCACCTTAGTTCGCCTTAGAACGAGAAAAGAGAGAGGGGGAGGAGAGGGGGAGAAGAGAGAGAGGGGGAGAAGAGAGAGAGAGGGGGAGAAGAGAGAGAGAGAAGAGAGAGAGAGGGAGAAGAGAGACAGAGAGAGAGAGAGAGGGATAGAGGTGAAAGAGAACCAGGTCACTTCCATTTCATAGGAATCGAACATCATATCTATCATTTTCTTGGAGAGATTTACAGAAGGACCTTCGAGTAGTAGTAGTAGTAGTAGTAGTAGTAGTAGTAGTAGTTTATTGGCTACTTACCTTGCCAACAGACATAACCATCATCATCAACATCATCATCAGCACGAACATCTTCTTCATCAGCATCATCATCGTCGTCGTCGTCGTAACCATATTTGAGACCGCGATGTAATTTAATTAACTGAATAGAGAAATGAATATACAAACATATTACTTGTTATTGTTGTTGTTGTTATTGTTATTGTTGCTGCTGCTGCTGCTGCTGCTGCTGCTGCTGCTGCTGCTTCTTCTCAGCTCTGACCAAGCAAAACCTACCTACAATTAAAAACGTTTCTGCCCTGACCATTCGTGGTCGAAATGAATATCCATATAGCTCCATATCTAGACATGCTCAAATATACTTAAATGCTAAACTTCTGGAAAGTTTTACAGATTTTTACAGTTCCAGTGATGGCGTGGATCTGTAGTCTTCGAATCAGCTTTCTCCTGTTTGCTTTTCAGAATCCTAATTTCTCAAGATGGATATTTTGGCAGCGTTATATCTCCTAGTGTCCCAATAATTACAGGTATAAACCTGAACTTGTAATCCGGATATGTATGCATGCATGTATGCACGTATGTATAGATGCCTTTAAGCGCGTATGCACGACAAATATGTATCAATGGTTCTCCGTCGTCTTCAGCGATGAGGGTTGGGCTGTTCTTCGATCTACTGAGTTACTTTTTCTTAGAATCAGCATATGAGTGGGTGGATATTCCAGAGACTCGTGATTCTTTGAAATATTTCTCAAGTAGAAGTGTAGGATATAATTCCTGACACGCCTAGACCTTTAAATCATAGCGATACGGAACCGGATAGCGTTCCATACTGTTTCTAGACATCCTGTTGTTCTCACAAGGAAGTGGTGGGACCGCGGTATCAGCGATGACTAAGAATTTGCAGTCTCGATTACGATCGCCCTTTACCATTTTGGGGACCGATGCTATGTATATATTTTTTCTTGCGTTCTCCTTCTTGCAGTTATTGAACTGCGGCCGAGCTGGGGCATGGGACATCACCGTGAAGATTTTTGTTGTCGGCCGCGCAAACCGGAATTACTGAGCCTCTTATACCGGAGCATGAGCCTAAACAAACCAACACCGGTTATGAAGTGGTGAGGAACAGACACAAACACGCACTCACAGGCACACAGGCATGACGGCAGGCTTCTTTCAGTTTCCGTTCACCAAGTCCACTCTCGACGGTTTGATCGACCTGCAGCTATCGAAATCAAGGTGCCATTCTAATATATATATATATATATATATATATATATATGTGTGTGTGTGTGTGTGTGTGTGTGTGTGTGTGTGTGTGTGTGTGTGTGTGTGTATGTATGCATGTATGAAGGAATGTATTTGTACTTGTATAGACGCATATAGACACACACACAATATATATAAATATTATATATATATATATATATATATATATATATATATATATATATATATATATATATATATATATATATATATATATAGTTGGAATTTACAAAAAACAAAAGATGAAGGCAGGTGTATAAACAACAAACAGGTGTATTAGTTTAACGATCGGGAAGGTGAGAAAGTCTTTTACGCTCTTCAACAGAAAGGAAGATGAGGAAATAAACAGAGAGAGAATTAAAAAAAAAAAGCTTTTAGAGTTGGCGGTCATATATATGTACATAGATACGCCCATACATACATACATACATACATACATACATACATACATTTGTTAGCTGGAGATCAAGGCTAATCGACCAGATATCGTAATCAAATACTACAAACAAAACAAGTAGTTTGTATCAGCCTCAACAGATATTTTTTATTTCTAAGCAATGAAGATATTATCGAAACCTAGAGATTTGCAAATAAAGATAACCAGGATGTGGGGCATGTAAACATTAATAATATTTCTAATTATAGGTGTGTTGCGGCGACTAATCAGAAGACATGCAGGTAAATACATTACTACAGTCCCAGGGCTTACAAATATGTATGAGAAACAGAAGGTAGCACTGCTGGGTACTGCACGGATATGTTACCTAGGGTACTATGAATGGAAAAGAAAACAGGAAACCACGACGAAGCAATGATGATGACGATGGTAACGATGACGACGACAGCAAAGACGATGATGATGATGACGAGGGTGATGATGATGACGATGGTGATGATGATGACGATGATGATGATGATGATGACGACGATGATGATGATGATGATGATGATGAAGAAGAAGAAGAAGAAGAAAAAGAAGAAGAAGAAGAAGAAGAAGAACAAAAGCGTAGAAAATACCTTGCACGTCCCTTTTTTGCAGGTCTTTTGAAGAAACGCAGGCGACAGCCAACGTAAGGAGTCAACCAGTTGGAGTTGGTTTGTGAGAAGAAGCGAGTAAAATGTGAAGTTGGTGAGTTTATAAATAAGTAATGAGAGAAGGAGAGAGAGAGGGAGGAAGGGAGGAAGAAAGAGAGGGAAGGAGAAAGGGAGGGAGGGAGAGAGAGAGAAAGAAAGAGGGAGAGAGAGAAAGAAAGAGGGAGAGAGAGGTAAATGGTTTCGATAATTAGGTATAATGTATATTAATATGTTTTGGTGGACAGAGTTAGTGGACAACTAGGGAAGAGAGAGAGAGAGAAAGAGGTAGAGAGAGAGAGAGAGGAGAACATAAAGAGAGGAGGTAGAGAAAGAGAAGAGGAGAGAAAAGGAGAGAGAGAGAGAGAGCGGAAAAGACAGGAGGAAAGGCGAACAGGATGTGAGAGGAGAGAGAGAAGGGATGAGAGAGGAGGGAAGATGGAGAAAGGAAGAAAGAGAGAGAGAGAAGAGGAAAGAAAGATAGAGGTGAAGAGGAGAGAGAGAGAGAGAGAGGCGGATAAGGATGTATATATGAAAAAAAAAAACGAGGTGTATGTGTGCGGGGGGGGGGAGGCTCTTTTCTTTCTGATGTCTTTATGTATCTACACCCACTCTTTACCGACCACCTCCATCACCACCAACACCACGCTGTGCCCCTCACACCCGTACCCCTCTCCATTTTGGTGACAGATTCGATAGAATGGCTGCCGAAATGATTCATGAGATTTCGATTTACACCCCTTTGTCATCTGAGTGAAAATCCCGCCAAAATCTTACATCGGTGCGATTCTTCATCGTTACTTGAATCGATAAATAAATACCAGTTATGTATTGAGATCGAAGTGATCGATAAATGTCTCCTCTTAAAACCTGGGCATTTGTGCCCCCAACACAGCATTAAGCAAAATAAGCACGAGCTTAGGGCATCAAAGGAAGGAAGGGGGTACCACAGAAATGGTAAATGGTTTACGGCACAAAAGAAATCTCTTGAAACTTGTTAAAATAATATTCGGGATGCCTTTATCTCTACTAAGTATAGATGTAGATGTGTTACGCGGAATTAATTTTTAGGAGCTGATCAAAAACTGCAATTAAAAAACAAAAAGTGGGAGAAAACTTTTCAAAAATAATGGAAATAAACACAAATAAACATTATTTTGCATTATACTGTTAGTTTTGATTCATTCTGAAAAATATGAATTAATTTTATGGTTTATTACGGATTATATTTTGAATTTCATATATATGGGGGGGTCACCAAAATCTTTTAGGTGCTTAGGGCCTCTATGGCCCTTAATCCAAACAGGTTACTGGTCTGGTCATTCTCTCAATTTTCATTTCTTCTAATTCATCGATGTCACGTTTTAGCTCCATCCCGCAGCTTTCAGATGCAATGCCTTTCTCAACACATGCTGTTCCGAGTATTGCAGCCGTGTGCTTCCTACAAAGTTTGGTATTTCCAGGTCTTCATGCCAAAATACCGTTTGTACTAGATGCACAAGGCCTGAAGTTTGTGGGGAGGGCACTAGTTGATTACATCGACCCTTCCTCCCACGGTTCAACTAGTACTTGTTTCATCGACCCCGAAAGGATGAAAGGCAGAGTCGACCTTTGCGGAATTTCAACCCAGAACGTGAAGACGTTCTTCAAGATGGTCCCAAGTACACCGATCACAATAGAAGTATGGCCATTTTGCTCTGTTGTTAATTCTGTAGATGACCTCAAACACAAAGTCTTTCCCAACTTCAAAGGAAACTACCTAAATCACAATTGGTTATGTGAAAGAGCAATATTAGCTCCAAAAAACGTAGCTGCTACAACATTTAATCAACAGCTGATGCATTCTCTTCCCGGCAATCTTCAAACTTACAAGTCTGTTGATACAGTTCCAGATACAAATGAAGTGGTGAACAATCCTCCTGAATTCTTCAATTCGTTGGAGCCTCCTGGACGACGTCCCCACATATTATAACTTAAAGTTGGAACGCCTGTTATACTGCTCCGCAATCTGGAACCACCAAGACTTTGCAATGGAACACGACTCGTGATAAAGAAGATGATGTCACACGTTATCGAGGCTACCATTCTTTCTGGACGCGGAAAAGGTGATGACGTCTTTATTCCAAGAATTCCTCTTACTCCATCAGGAGCAGACATTCCTTTTACATTCAGAAGACTGCAATTGGCCCTTCGTGTCACTTTGGCCATGGACTGAGAAAAACTGAACCATCCCTGTAATAACTGTGTGGATCTGAGGGGAGGGGAATACGTTGAATAAGATCATAATTAATTGATCCTCCTGTATTTTCTTTTACTCAAGGCCAGGAACTTTTCAGCCACCCACCTAGTATATGTGTGTGTATAAATATGTGTGTGTGTGTTTGTGTGCGTGTGTATGTGTGGGAGGGGTGTGGGTGATTCTAAAAATATATAACCACATTATCAAAATTTTGAATATATATATTGGGTTGGTGTATAATTGATTATTGCGGTTTTCTTCAACAAATTTTCTTCAACAAAACAATAACAATATTTAACAAAAACATCTTTAAATGATTATTCCGGAGCATATTCACCATCTACTTCAATTGCTGCTTCCCATTTGCTGGGCAGACGATCAGACCGTCATTTAAAGATGGTTTTGTCAAATATTGTTATCGTTTTTGTTGAATAAGATTTGTTGAAAAAAAAACCGCAATAATTATGCACCAACCCAATATATATATATATATATATATGTGTGTGTGTGTGTGTGTGTGTGTGTGTGTGTGTGTGTGTGTACATGTATGTATGAATATAGGTATGAATGAATGTGTGCATGCATGTATATGTATGTATGTATGTATGTATGTATGTATGTATGTATGTATGTATGTATGTATGTATCAGGAACCTTTCAGCACTCCATCGCAGAATAACTGAGTTTCCAACAGTGCTTTATTTCTAGTTCCGTATTGGCGCTCACACAAACCTATACGTTTTAACAGTATATGCATGGTGGGCGGAATAATAAATCATTGCCAGTTCAGAACAGCATCCTGTATATCGTACTCAATGTGGAAATACTGTAAGAAAACCACAGCACGGTGATATTACGATTGCGGTCATGTTAAAGCATATCGTGCGAATGTGCAGTGCTAGAAAAAGGACTCGGAAATATCAGTTTCAAACGAAAAGCGGTGTGAGAATTACCAGATCCGGGACTTCTGCCTGTTTGTGCGTCATCGGCAGCAAATATAAGTATCCGTTGTCAACCGCATGCTAAGGCAATGATCTATATGCATAAGTGTGTGTAGGTGTGTGTGTGTGTTTTGTGTGTGTATGTATGTAGTTATGGACATGCAGCTATCTATCTATCTATCTATCTATCTATCTATCTATCTCTCACTCTCTCTCTCCTTCTGTATATATATATATATATATATATAATGTATGTATGTATGTATGTATGTATGTATATACATATATATATATATATATATATATATATATATATATATATATATATATATATATATATAATATATATATATATACATATATTTATATCTATATTTATATTGATATCTATATATCTATCAATCCATATATACATACATATATATATAGAGAGAGAGAGAAGGAGGGAGAGAGAAAGAGAGAGCGAGAGAGAGTGCTTTACATATAAGTTCATGTACAAGGTGTATGTATCCGTGTGTGTGTATATGTAAGCATGCTTTTATACATACATATATATATCTATAATATAATTTTAGGAATTTATCAAGTGAAAAAAACTTCATAAGAAAAAAAAAAACCCATTTTTTTCCCGGAAAAAAGTTTTTATCCTAAAATTATATTATATTATATATATATATATATATATATATATATATATATATATATATATATATATATATACATATATATATATTCATTGAAAAAATATCCCTACAAGAAGTTTAAATATCCTCATTTTAACTATAAATATGTATATATATATATATACACACACACACATAAATATATACATTTATATTTATATATATATAAAGTGCCTTGAAGAGTGCCTCAACAAAATCAAGTCCTTCCTTCGAAAATACAACTCCGGAAGCATACTAGTGATGAGTGATTTTAACCTCCCTCATATAAACTGACCCACAAATACTCTGAAGTTAGGCAGATGCTCTACATTAGATAAAGCAGCAGCAGAATTACTCATTAATCTAATGGATAAATTCTTCCTGACTCGGCTAGTGCTCGAACCAACAAGACAGAATAAAATGATCTTGGATCTTATATTAACCAACCACTCTAACTCCGTTCACAGTATTTCAGTTGAAAAAACTCTCCTCTCAGACCACGACATGATACTCTGCAATTTTAATTCCCGGCATATCAAAACCAAACCAACCAATACCACTCCACGGCATTCATTTGACATCATAAGCTCCCACAAAGCGGACTGGGGAGCAATCAGAAAGGATCTATTCTTCGTCGACCGGTCTTTCATTGTCAGTACCATTCGCATTGAGACGGCAAGGCAACACTTTGAGAACGTTGTCACCTATACATGCTCAAAACACGCTCCAACGAAGTCCACTGACACAAACAGAAGCCGGCTCCCTAAAAAGAAAAAAAAAAACTCTCATCAGGCAAATCAAAAGACTCAATTAAAAAATCAACCAGTTAAAATACTCCCATCTACAACATCCACATTCAACAACAATGAAAAGGCTGGAGTTGGAAAAACTTCATCTGCAGACCGACATGAAAACCTCCATTGAGAATCAAAGAGCTGCAGAGGAACAGTGGGTAATCAAAAGCATCAAACAGAACCCAAAAGTGTTCTTATGCAAATAAGAATAGAACCGCTGTCTCACCCATTGGGCCATTGACCGATGATAACGGCATTCCCCGACACGATGCTAAAGAAATGGCAGAAATACTGCAGAAACGAGACTGCTCTGTCTTTAGTGATCCCACTGATATCGACGTAAGAGAAACGAACGAAGTTGATTCCCAACATAGAATTCCCAACATCATAACAGCAATAAATAAGGTGAAATACTATTCTGCTGTAGGCCCTGATAGATTCCCCGCTAGTCTCCTGAAGGAATTTAGACACCGACTTGCAGTCCCTCTGACCAACCTCTGGAGAAATTCTTTAGACTCAGGTTATATACCGAAACAGCTCCCATCCCAGTCTGTCATCCCGGTTTTCAAACAGGGAAACAGATCCCTTGCAATCAACTACCGACCATTCTCACTCACCTCCCACATCATTAAAGTGTTTGAAAGAGTAGTAAGATCAAGGATAGCTGACTTCCTGGGGACCCACAAACTCGTAAATGCAAATCAGCATGGCTTTCGCTGTGGCAGGGGCTGTCTAACACAGTGTGCGTGTATGCGCATGCATGAGGGTGCGTTCTGCTTTGTATATGTAAATGTGTGTGAGCTCAAATCCACTTATAATGTCCCATCGTACTTAGTTCCTCACGTTCTATTTCTCTTGACCCCCCAACAACTATAATAACCACCACCATTATTATTATTATTATTATTATTATTATTATTATTATTGTTATTGTTATTGTTGTTGTTGTTATTATTATTATTATTGTTATTATATAACGTTTGGTATCCAATACCAGGGCGTTGGTTTTCGTTTTTTTTTCTTTTCTCGCTCACGCCCATACACAGCCATCGCCATCACATTAATTAAGCTCATTTAGATGCCAAGCTTTATAATTAATGATGATTATGAAAAAAAAAAAAATAACTCCCTGAACCCGTCTAGCGATTAATAATAATAATAATAACAACAACAACAACAACAACAACAAGAATGACGTTAATGATGATGACAAGGAGGAAGATAAAGATGGCGGCAGCATGACGGTGGTGGTGGTGAACAAGGTGCTAGTGGCGATGATGATGATGACGACGACGACGACGACAATGATGGTAATGGTATTGTTGTTGGTGATGACGATAATGATGATGACGACGACGATGACGATGATGGTGATGACGATGATGATGGTCATGGTGGTGGTTTTTCCCTTTGAAGTTGCGATCATTATGGCTGTTTAGCCTCGGGTCAGCCCTGACCGTCCAGGGTCCAAAATGATCAAAGACATTCCAGAACAATCTCCAAATCGTAGTTTGGTTTTATCAAGGATTGCCTCGTCTAATGTGTCCTTCCAATTACGAAGGCGGCTCAAGCGAAATTTCTTTCTTTGTTTGGCTGCTATTTATGTAGGTCGACCAACCGCATAAAAGAATAATTCTTTGGCTCGGCTCGTTGAAGAAATGTTGAGTTTAATGGTTATGGCTGTGGTGGTGGCGGCGGCGGCGGCGGCGGTAGCGGCGGCGGTGGTGGTGGTGGTGGTGGTAGTTGCAATGGTTATGTTGATGTGGCGGTCGTCATCATGGTAATGGCAATGGTGGTGATGATGGCGATGGTGATAATGCTGTTGCTGTACTTGTTGATGGCTGTGGTGTTCTTCGCTTTGAAACCAAAAGAGATTTTACATCGATGGGATTAAAAAGCTTGTAAATAGATGGAAGGAAGTCATAGATAATCAGGGAAAGAACACTGATGATTAAATTTCAATCAAATATAACATTTGATCACTTGTTTTCCTTATTCAAAATTCGGACAGAACTTATGGGGTTACCTGATATATACGCATATGTATTGCATCTGTGGTAAGTAGCTTTCTTACCAACCACATAGCTCTAGGTTCATTCCTACTGTGTGGCACCTTGGGCAAGTGTCTTCTACTATAGCCTCGGGCCGACCAAAGCCTTGTGAGTGAATTTGGTAGACAGAAACTGAAAGAAGCCCGTCGTATATGTGTGTATATATATGTATATATATGTATATATGTATGTGTGTGTATATGTTTTGTGTCTATGTTTGTCCCCCAACATTGCTTGACAACCGATGGTGGTGTGTTTATGTCCTCGTAACCTAGCGGTTCGGCAAAAGAGACCGATAGAATAAGTTAGAATAAGTACTAGGTTTCCAAAGAATAAGTCCTGGGGTCGATTTGCTCGACTAAAGGCGGTGCTCCAGCATGGCCGCAGTCAAATGACTGAAACAAGTAAAAGAGTAAAAGAGATATATGCATATATACATTTCCATATATATAATTATACACGCACACACACACACACATCTATATATTTATATACGTACATCTATATAGATAAAAACGCGTTTCAGTTATGAATGACCATGGGATTGCACCAAGAAAGTTCCCTACCGAGGTTCAAGTCCGGGCAAGGTTGTTTATGTAAGACCAGCAGTCGCCAATGCATACCAGCCTCCCCCTTTCCGTGCCACTACATACCAATGTTCCCTTTCTACGCCACTGATGTTATCAAAGCGAAAGGCAAAGGGGCCGATACAGCTTGGCACCAGTGACATCGCAACTCATTTCTACAGCTGAGTGAACTGAACCAACGTAAAAAAATAAAGTTTCTTGCTCAAGAACACAACACACAGCCCGGTCTGAGAATCGAGTGTGAGCCCGACGATCTAACCACTGAGCCGGATATATATATATACATACATACATATATATATATATATATATATATATATATATATATATATATATATATATATAATAATAATAATAATAATAATAATAATAATAATATAGATTTAATCAAAAGATTAAATGTGGTACTTAAAATGTTTGAGGTACCAGAATTTGGTAGGATAAAAAACCAAAAACAAAATCAAGAGATTTGGTGAATAAAATTTGAAGATAAGCAACAAAAATTCAATGCAGCTGAGGAGTACATTTTCATTGTACATTCTGTGATGTTCTCACTACTTGAATAAATGGAGCTTGTACGAAACGTACGTACTGCTATAACCTATTGAATTTTTGTTGCTTATCTTCAAATATATATATATATATATATATATATATATATATATATATATATATATATATATATATATATGTAAATATATAAAAGATAAAGAGAGCAATGGTAAGGTTGGAAATATATTTTATGGATAGAGTCTTACAGCTGTTTCTGGGAAGATCCAGTACTTCCCTTCATCGGAGACAGAAATAGTAAAGGAATCGATTATTATATCCATAGGCGGAGAGTTTTAGTAAGACTCTATCCATAAAATATATTTCCAACTTTACCATTGCTCTCTTTATCTTTTATATATTTACATATACACACGCTAATACACGACTTATAATCCCCAATCCTGTTCATACAACGACTGGGGCAAAACTAGTCGGTATACAGCACTTACTCGGTATTACCTGTATCTTTTGGGGTTTGGTTAAATCCAATACCCTCCTCAACCTTGTTATATATATATATATATGTATATATATTTATATTTATATATTTATATTTATATATTTATATATTTGATCCTTTATATTGAACACTCAATATTTCATTTACATTCAATACTTTCTTTCATGGTGCCATCCATTTTTATTTTATTTTATTTTATATTATATATTGTATATTATATTATATATTGTATATTATATTATATATTGTATATTCCATATTCTATACCCCACATTGGTTCTGCAGGAATATAAATAAAACATAAAAAGCAGACAGTGTTGGAACTCTTTTAAACTAAATAATATATATGTATATATATATATATATATATATATATATATATATATATATACACAAACACGTCAGCTTCCTCGCCGTCGTCGTCGTCGTCGTCATTATCATCATCATCATCATTAACACGTCGTCGTTATCAATTATTAGTTATTATTGCGGCCTTTAAATCCGAGCTGCTGTTGTTATGAAGCGATTGGCAAGGGTGCACAGGGTGTATTTCTATGAACTTAGCAACGCCCTTTCGAACGAACATCAACGAGAAAGAGAAAAAGAAAAATACGGAAAATATAAGCAGAAAATTGAAGAATTTCGGCGGCAACAAGAACAAGAAATTTAACTGCAGCAATAACGACAATTTGCAATAATAATAATAATAATAATTTCTTTTAATAATAATCAACGTTATAATAACAGTAACAACAACAATAAAAATAAATAATAATAATAATGATAATAATAATAATAATAATAATAATAATAATAATAATAATAATAAGGATTGTTTTTTAATTAGGCGTGAGGCCAACGATTTTGATGGGAGGGTAAACCGATTAATTCGACTTCAGTTTTTGTTTGGTACTTGTGCTTTTTGTCGACCACGTAGGGATGAAAGGTCGGATTTGAACTCAAAAAAAAAAACGCAAAAAACAATATCGCAAGGCATGTTTATTTTTCCGTTTTTTTTCTGGCGCTCAAATGATTCTATTTATCCGACAATGATGATGATGATGATGATGATGATGATGATGATGATGAAGCCTTACGACTATTGACCTGAAATCCTTTTGGGGGGAGGGGGGCGCGAGTCGATTACATCGACCTCCCCCCCAGCACTTATTTTATCGATCTCCGAAATAATAAAAAAGCAAAGTTGACCCCGGTGGAATTTGAACTCAGAACGTAAACACGGACGAAATGCCACGGAGTGTTTTGTCCGGCGTGCTAACGATTCTGCCAACCGGCCGCTTGAATAGTAATAATAATAATAATAATGATAATAATAATAATAATAATAATAATAATAATTTTTTTGCCAAATAAAGACACACACACACACACACACACACTATATATTCGTTATTCACTTCAAATTTATTATTATTATTATTATTATTATTATTATTATTATTATTATTGTGTCCTTTGACTGGAAATAATCCGTCACACATCCTGCGACCTCTTCAGCAACTCTTCATCTCACGATCCGTGTGATTTCAAAATCCAACCTGATTGCGAAAAGAATCCAGTCTCTGCAATGAATATGACGAGGGCAGTTTGCAGTGCGTCCATTCTCACGTGTGGGCCGAAGAAGCAATATCCGATGTCCCAAAGACAGTAAAACAATTTGAGGTGGTGATGGTGGTGGTGCGTGGCCGGAGGGTCACAAAAAAATAAAAGGACGAGGGGAAAGAAAAGGGGAAGATGATGATATGAAATAAAAGCATACGCAACACACACACAAAAAAAATATGAACACTTCTGGGAACGCCATAGATCCATGATTACCCTGAGCGCCAAATGGACCGACCCTCGCCAAGATCTTGTTATGATATCGTTCCTAATTGAAACATTAGACCACCCACCAGCCCTTTATTCACCACAGATGAAAGGATGAAGGGACATTATAAGGGGCCATTACAAAGTTAATGATGGGGTGGGGCTGATAAGAATGTGTTCTTCCTCTCAACCCCAGCCCACTAGGGTGTGACTAGGGATCTCTCGCTTTCTCTCTCTCCCTCTCCCCCTCGCTGTCTCTTTCTCTCTCTCCCTCTCCCTCCCCCTCACTCACTCTCTCTCTCCATCTCCCTCTCCCCCTCACTCTCTCTCTCTCTCTCTCTCTCTCTCTCTTTCTCTCTCTCCCTCTCTCCTCCCTCTCTGTGATTTAAGGGAGATTTTGGTTCCTTCTTGAACAGCTTCAGCGACAAAGTAACGGCCCCCACGTCCTACTGACGGTCCAAATCATTGTTGTTCTTGCTGTTGTTGTGATTGTCATTTTCATCGCTGCTGCAGATGGAGTTGTTGTTGTTGCTGTCCTTATCGTTGTTGTTGTAGCTATTGCTACTGTGGCCAGAACTGTCTGTGTTTTGGGTTGTTGTTGTTGTTGTTGCGGCTGCTGTTTTCTATTTATTTGTTTATTTGTTACAGTAGTAGCAGCAGCAGCAGCAGCAGTAGCAGCAGTAGCAGTAGTAGTAGTAGTTGCTGTCGTTGATAACATCACTGTTCACTTAATGACTTTATTTATTACATAATTAGTGTTAATTGCCCACTGCTATATGACACATTTCACACGTTTGCATATACAAACATGTGTATACATATGTATGTATATTTGTGTGTGTGTATATATATATATATATATATATATATATATATATATATATGTATGTATGTATGTATGTATGTATGTATGAATATATATATATATATATATATGCCTGTGTATATATATATTACACATATATATATGTATATATGTATATGTGTGTATGTGTGTATATGTATATATATATCTATGTAGATATATATATGTGTATATATATATGTATATGCATATGTGTGTGTGTATGTATATATATATATGTGTGTATACGTATATATATATATCTATATAGATATATATATGTGTATATATATATGTATATGCATATGTGTGTGTGTGTGTATGTATATATATATATATGTGTGTGTGTGTGTGTGCGTGCGTGTGTGTATTTGTACGTATGTATTCAAGAATAATTAACATAATTGTAGATGGTGGGGAGTGGAGATGATAGGGTGGGGTTGGAGGGACTGGAAAATCGACCCCGCAACTGCCGCCACCTCCAACATCACCACCACCACCACCACCACCGCCACCATCACCGTCACCACCGTCCGTCCCAATTACCACTATCATCATAACTACCATCCCAACACCAACCCCAGCAATCATAATCATCTCCACCACCACCACCACCACCACCACTACCTCCACCACCACCACTACTATCACTTCTCCATCACCGTCGCAGTCAACACCACCGCTGCAGCCGTCTCCACCACCACCACCACCACCACCACCACCGTCACCATCATCATTATTATTATCATCATTATCATAACTACCTCCACCATCAATGCTTCCACCACCGCCTCCACCACGGCCATCATCAGCATGCATCCTCCTACACGTCAAAACGAAATAATAAGAGGTGCGGTCCCTCATTTAATAATAGCCATATTAATTAATGGATCGTGTGGTTGAGAATGACATTGATGGCTGTGCGGGCAGGGCAGCTGATTGGGCTGCAGGTTGCGGGCTGCGGGTTGCGGATTGCACGCTGCGGATTGCACGCTGCGGATTACACGCTGCGGATTGCACGCTGCGGACAGGTAGCATGCAGTGAGCAGGCAGTGGGCTGCGGGCTGTGGACAGACAGCGGGTTGCAGACAGACAGCGGGCTGCTAGTTGCAGACTGCAAACGGCGGGCAGGGAGTGGATAGGTAGCAGGCAGGTTGCCGACTGCGCGTTGCGGGCAAGTTGCGGGCTGCACGCTGTGGGTTGCGGGCTGCGCGCTGTGGGTTGCGGGTTGCGGGCTGTGCACTGCGGGCAGCGGGCAGGCAGCCAGTTTGTCAATTCGCTCGGAATTTTTTGCGGCTTGTCTGTATCTCCTTTTTTACTTCAAATTCAGTCACAGACAAGGATTAAGGCCTCGATGCCGCAAGCTTCGCTTTCCAGCTCGAGCCAGTGGGCTTAGACCGAGGGGACGGTAGAACACCGGACGGTGTGAAAATTTCCTCGTGCCACGTCGGTAGGCTCTCCGCCCCTCATCTGGGATGCCCACATGCTGTGGCACCTTCTTCAGTGGCAACTTGATGCTGTCAGCTTCCAGCCCTGGCTCCGCTGCTCGTCAGGCTGAGAGAAAAACACTGTCGCGGTATCGAACGCTCTCCGATAAGTTTATGGTTGAGCCTGTGGCAGTGGATACCCCCGGTGCTCTTAGCCCCCGGGCCATATCCCTGCTGCTCACCGCTATCGGGGTAGAGACTGTTATCCGCGAGTGCGAGCTCTGTGAATCAAGGTGGATGTTTCAGCGCATCTCTCTCGCTATCCTCCGATACCTTTTTCCATGTTGTCTGCTGGGGGCCATGAGAAACGTTTCTATAATCCTTTCTACTAATGAGTGACCATCATGTCTTTCCTTCATACATAATGTGGCCCCATTATCTAATACATGCGCCTTCTTTTTTTCTAATGTCTTCTAAGTCAGTTATAGGCGCAGGAGTGGCTGTGTGGTAAGTAGCTTGCTTACCAACCACATGGTTCCGGGTTCATTCCCACTGCTGGCACCTTGGGCCGACCAAAGCCTTGTGAGTGGATTTGGTAGACGGAAACTGAAAGAAGCCCGTCGTATATATATATATATATATATATATATATATATATGTATGTATGTGTGTGTATATGTTTGTGTGTCTGTGTTTGTCCCCCCAACATCGCTTGACAACTGACGCTGGTGTGTTTACGTCCCCATAACTTAGTGGTTTGGCAAAAAAGACCGATAGAATAAGTATTAGGCTTTCAAAGAATAAATCCTAGGGTCGATTTGCTCGACTAAAGGCGGTGCTCTAGCATGGCCGCAGTCAAATGACTGAAACAAGTAAAAGAGTAAGTCAGAAGCGGATGACTTGGGGAGTGATTTGGCTGCTATTTTGCGGGGAAGGGGCCAGTCGATCAGATCGACTCCAGTACTCAATTTATCGACCCCGAAAAGATGAAAGGCAAAGTCGATATCGGCGGAATTTGAACTCAGCACGTAGCGGTAGACGAAATACCGCTAAGCATTTCGCCCGGCGTGCTAACGTTTCGGCCAGCTCGCCGCTTTTTGTTTTGCATATATATTAAAGTACAGTCTTTCTCTGTGGACAGAAACAAACGGGTACACCGTTTCTGATGAAGCGCCCCCAAATAGGGATGTGGAGGAGGATGTAGTATTTGGTAATAATGTTTTTAATGTTGTATGGCTTCAAGTTGCCTCAAAAGTGTTCCAGCCATGACCATTCCATCGCATACCCAGATATTATGTATTTAGGGTTCCATTACCTGGATATTTATTTCTTTGTTGTTTAACCCCAGGTCGCATCCACAGTCGAGAACCGCGACAGTTCGTCGAGGTAGACAGTGAAGTCTACCTTTGTCTCCGACTCGCTATCCAACCAAGACATTGAGCGAAGATCTTGTGAAAAGCCGCAACTCGTCTGCTTGGAATCGATCTATATGCTTCTTGTGTCCCTGCCGATTCGTCAAATATCAAACTGTGGCATTGTTTTCACGTTCTACCACTGCCACTCAATCCTATCGAACGGATTTTGTTTCCTCAGGGGATAGTGCACATCCCCTAGTTCTGACAACGCACGTTTCGTGCTTTGCACTGAAGTATTGATCAAAGGCAGATACCACCAGAATCGTTGTTGCTATGACTTTCCTAAGTGCCTCTTCTAGATTCTTAAGTAGACCTTCCTCTAGTTTAGAACTATCGCTATTTTCTTACTAAATTAACTCAGCTCTAATAGACGTTTTCGCGACTTGTCATTATCGGTTTTCGACGACTGTCTCCACCAACGCCTACTTAACTAATTCGCTGATTCACTCTCTATGAGCTTGGCGCTCCGGGATAAATTCGTTCAGCTTCCAGTAACTGCGTCTCTATCTCTGCAGCCTACCTAGATCGATTGTAGAAATCACAAATTTGCGGTCTCTGTTGCCTACCACTTTAAACTGGGGAACAACCTATGCCCACCACCCCTACCAGCTAGCTGACAAAATACTCTATCTGGATACAATATAGAAGATCTGAACATGGACGTTGTTTGCTCATATTCACATTGTTACATACGGGAAATCCAGTTGATACTGGTACTTTTTTATCGACCCCGAAAGGATGAAAGGTAAAGTCGTCCTCGGCGGAATTTGAACTCAGAACGTAACGGCAGACGAAATACCTATTTCTTTACTGCCCACAAGGGGCTAAACATAGAGAGGACAAACAAGGACATACAAAGGGATTAAGTCGATTACATCGACCCCAGTGCTTAACTGGTACTTAATTTATCGACCCCGAAAGGATGAAAGGCAAAGTCGACCTCGGCGGAATTTGAACTCAGAACGTAACGGCAGACGAAATACCGCTAAGCATTTCGCCCGGTATGCTAACGTTTCTGCCAGCTCGACGCCTTCGTCACCTTAAGAACAATAATATTTAATGATGATGACGATGATGATGATGATGATGATGATGATGAAAACAACAACAACAACAACAACAGCAATAACAACAGCAACAATATCTTTCAAATAATTGGAGTTCGTATTTTATTTCAGCAACATTAAAAAAATATTCTTGTAATATTTGTGAGTATTATACATGATTGCATGTAGTTAGGTCGGTAGGTAGTTATTGTATGTATGCGTGAGTAATGTGTGTGTGTGTGTGTGTGTGTGTGTGTGTGTGTGTGTGTGTGTGTGTGTGTGTGTGTGTGCATGCATGTGAGCGCACGTATAAATATATGCACACCCTCACGCATACAGGCATATATGAGCACATGTATGTAAAAACACATCCATACACACTTTTATATATATACACACACACGCACACACACACACACACACACACACACACACACACACACACATATATATGTATATATATATATATATATATACATATATATATGCATACATATATGCACACATACACACATATATATATATACACACATACATACACACTTTTATATATATACACATACACGTATATATATATATATATATATATATATATATATATATATATATATATATATGCATACATATATACACACACATAGACGTGCGTGTATACATATATATATATATATATATATATATATATATACAAACACATATATATACATACATATATACATATATACATATGCATACATATATATACATACACACATACACGCGCGTGTATGCATGTATGTATGTATGTGTGTGTGTGTATGTGTGTGTGTGTTTGCGTGTGCAATAAAGTTCGCTTTGACAACGGCCTTAAGTTTCAAATGGTAGTTTATTTAATTTTTAGTTTATTGTTGTTAATTGCAAAAAGAAAAAAAAAAAGAAATCTATTGGAATATGTGGTTAAATGGGTTGCGAACGCATATGAATAGCTGTACTTCTATTTTTCTGTGATAGTAGCTACATATGTGCCTATAGAGTCTCTGCGTGTGTGTGTCTATGTGTGTGAGTGTATGTATATGCGAATGTGCGTACATATTTTTTATTCATGTACACACTACAGAGGATGCAAATATTCACAAACTATATAAACTGCATCTTAAGTCTATCATACTTTTTCCCAAGTATATATATATATATATATATATATATATATATATATATATATATATATATATATATATATATATATATATACATATGTATGTATGCATACACATATAAGTATATTGTTTGTACGCATAGTATTTATGTATAAGTGTTGAATCGTATATATGTGTATGTGTATGTGTATGTGCGTGTATTTCATCGTATATAGTACGTGTGTCCATTCGTGAATTTGGGAAAAAGAAATGATTAAAAAATAAAAATGGTAAATTCTACTGTTCCATGGAGGGAGAACCAGGTTTTTAAACTGAAAAAAAAAAAAAAAATTTTAAACTCGATTAAATTTGTAAATCAGTTAATATAAATTAAGTTTTAAAAAATTAACGGCGATTACATTGTTCAACAACAACAATAATAAATGACTTATTCTCTGTTGTTTTAAAACCAGAAGATGCAGCTTTTCGTTCGTGAAAACTCCCCTTAAAGATATGTAGCGTTAAAAAACACACAGTATACTGTGGAGGGCTAAACGAAATCAGCCCAGAATTGATCGCTAGAGCGACAGATACGTATTTCGTCAAAGTTGCAGCTTATCAATGTCTTGTATTCATGTCACTTCAAATGCGAAATCACATCAGCTATGTTGAAGCATATAGAGATAGTTATAAACCAGACATTGGTTTGCAATGACCTCCGTTAAGCAAAACAAATTCTAAATATGTAATAGCAGCAGTTCAACTTGATAATAAAAAGAAAATGTCAATACTACATACTTAACATATATTGTGATGTTTAAACGCCATAAGTTGCGGTTTTTCAACTGGGAAAAAAAACAAGTTCGGCGTAATTTGAACACAACGTAAAACAGACGAAATGCTACTGGGCATTTTATCCGGCGTGCTAACGGTTCTGCCATTTGAAATAAATTACATTACTGTCAGCTGAAATAACTTTGTTCCTAGATCGGTTCAACCGGACAGAAATGCAATTCAGACAACCATGAAGTCACACACTTCCAGACGACAAGGGTTCCAGTTGATCCAATCAACGGAGCAGCCTACTCGTGAGATTAACCACCTGCAAGTGGCTGAGTACTTCACAAACATGTGTACCCTTAATGTAGTTCTCAGGGAGATTCAGCGCGACACAAAACGTGAAAAAGCTTGCCCTTTGAAGTACAGGTGCAACTCATTTTTGCCAGGTGAGTGGACTTGAGCAACGTGGACTAAAGCTTCTTGTTCAAAGACACAACGCGTCGCTGGGAATTGAACTCGCGACCTTGCGATCGTGTGCGAAATACCCTAACCACTAAGCCATGCACCTTCACAAATCACACACACACACACACACACACACACACACATCTTAAAAGCAAAACCATGCTGAATAATGTAGTCCTAGATATATGATGCCAGAAGAAAAAGAAAATGACGGCATCATGTTACGGCTGGGACATCTGTAGATATCTTAGACGGGACCTGGATTGTGCCTCATATAAATAGCTATAAGCTAGCAATCTTTCCGTGGGCAAGAAAGAAAAAGGTACTGTTCTCTAATGAATGTCCAAATAGATAGGAACCTGATCAAGAAAAGCACTAGAATTGGCGCTAAAATCAAAGACATTTCTATACACTTTTCACAGAAATAACATGAGCAATAAAACGATTTTATTTAAGACATTATGAAAGAAATTTACTTACATAGGCAGGAATATCTTTGTGTTGATATATTTGTTTTTAAATGTTTTGGTTTTCTATGTTGTGTGCAATTTTTTCTGGCTCATAAAATTTGGAACAGCAGTAAATGAGGCTTTTTTTTCTTATGTTTTCAAATCCGAGCTAAAAAAAAAATAGATAGATAGACTATATATATATATATATATATATATATATATATATACATGCTGGAAAAAGCATATAGTATTTTGATCTCAGAACGTAAAGACAGACGATATACTGGTAAGC
Organism: Octopus bimaculoides; assembly: GCF_046866305.1. Lineage (NCBI taxonomy): Eukaryota > Metazoa > Mollusca > Cephalopoda > Octopoda > Octopodidae > Octopus > Octopus bimaculoides. The sequence goes on along the minus strand of NC_142951.1, from coordinate 34,139,010 downwards.
ATTTCGCCCGGTGTGGTAACGTTTCTGCCAGCTCCCCGCCTTACACCATTCAATTAATAAACATTCATAATTAGAATGAATAAATAGAATTGAATATTAAGTATTTATGGAATTTTGATTTACACTGTCGGCTGACTTTTGGCCAACCCTGTATATGAGTACAAGTGTGCGTATGTGTGTACATGTGTGCATGCAACTGCGTTAGTATGTGCGCGCGCGCGTGTGTGTGTGTGTGTGTGTGTGTGTGTGTGTGTGTGTGTGTCTTCAGGAATAGTTGAACTGCTTTACTTACGTTACATACGTTTACAAAGCCGGTTTGAGAATTCGCTGCTCAACTGAAACATGTTCGTTCCCCAACCGGCGTTCAGAATATTGCCCGGTGATGCAATTGTTGTCAAAATCTGTTCCGAATTCATGGTATCCATGTTAACTACAAACACTTCAATGCCGCTATTGCGAAGGGCCGTCGCCCTTGCAGCCACTCCATTTGGATCGTTCAGTTTTCCTTTTAGGAAAATAACAGCAACCTTACGTGCTCCACGACGGCCGCCCTTATGAACGCTGAAAGATTCTTCTCCGGTTTCCTTTAGAAGAGGTGCGAGGGCCGTTTGGTGGAATTGGTCGAAGTGTCTCATTATTTCCGCTTTGGTTCGATACTGATTTAAGTTAAAACCTGTAAAAAAAACCCAAAAAAAAACCAATACATATATATCATATATTTTATTTATTATTTCTTTCATTCATATATATATATATATATATATATATATATATATATATAGTTTTATTATTATTGTTGTTGTATTTTGACCTGAAGATTAGCTATATTTTTGAATAGAATTGATTTTCGATAGTTTTAATCGATTTTAATCGAATTAAATTTTCTTTCTATTCGAAAATTGGTTATGAAACACGTGTAGTCGTTTTATTATCTTTATCTTTTCTTCCTAGGAGAACACCAGCCATGGCAGTAAGACCAAAGAACACAACCAATCTCACTTCAAGACTCCCAACGGCTTAACCCATTACCTCCAATAATTCTATTAACTGGAATTTTTTTTATGAAACTTTGATTTCTAGCATAAAACAGCCTTAGAAACACGCTGGAATGATCAAAATAACATTTCAAAATAACATTTCAAAATAACATTTTAAATAGAAATAAGTGAGATATTGGGTGAAAAATTAGCAAACCTCATTTGAATATCAGAGAAATATACCTAGTAGATATAGCAAAAAGGTTAGATATGTGTAAATATTGACAGATAATTACGAAATTTGTAATTTTTAAGTGATCTCATATGAGACCACTGGTAGGTAATGAGTTAACTACGTTTGCCCAAGAATGGTTGATCTTAGTAATATTTGAACGCCATACAAACCGGCATTAACTCACCATATTGTAAATATTAAGTGACAAGCAATAAGTTATAATGACGGTATTATTCTTACCATAGACTTTGTTGCATGGCCCAGCAACCGCTCCAAATCTGATGTTGCTTCTTGAAAGATCCTTACCAGAAATCGAACTCCTGATGAATTTAACAACGTCCTCCGTACCTCGGTCACCCAACATACCAGAATCAAACACGAAGTTTACATCTATGTCTTTCTCACAGGCTGGAATTTCAAAAAGATAAATAAATGTCGGTACAGGATGATTAAGCATTTCGTAAAAAAAAACATTAAAAATACCTAGGCGTAGGAGTGGCTGTGTGGTAAGTAGCTTGCTTACCAACCACATGGTTCCGGGTTCAGTCCCACTGCGTGGCACCTTGGGCAAGTGTCTTCTACTATAGCCTCGGGCCGACCAAAGCCTTGTGAGTGGATTTGGTAGACGGAAACTGAAAGAAGCCCGTCGTATATATGTATATATATATGTATATCTGTTTGTGTGTCTGTGTTTGTCCCCCCCAACATCGCTTGACAACCGATGCTGGTGTGTTTATGTCCCCGTAACTTAGCGGTTCGGCAAAAGAGACCGATAGAATAAGTATTAGGCTTCTAAAGAATAAGTCCTGGGGTCGATTTGCTCGACTAAAGGCTGTGCCCCAGCATGGCCACAGTCAAAAGACTGAAACAAGTAAAAGAGTAAAAGAGAGAGAGAGTACCCGTGTAAAATAAAGATATATCTCTACTGTGGGTGTGTGTGTGTGTGTGTGTGTGTGTGTGTGTGTGTGTGTGTGTGTTTGTGTGTGGTACTCTGATGATGTCGGAATTTGAAAGAAACACAACTAGACTTGTAAGTACCATTATCTAAATCAGGGTTCTCAGCACCCCCTTTTTTTTATCTATAGACCCCCTTGCATTATCATTTTATTCTGGCGGACCCTCATAGCTATTCAATGTTTAAAAACTAGTTTATGTTGACAACTTCATAAGCTTACAACTGTTTCTGCTGTAAGAGTAGAGCTGAGTGTTTGTTAACCACCATATAGCTTCCTCGGAGCTTTGAGGAAGCTATAAGATGAAGTAGAAGCGTATAAGATGATGCTCAAGCACATAGCTCTGAGTGCACTGCAACTTTCAGTAGAAACAGGTGTAAGCTATTGAAATTATTTTTGTAATCCCCCATCCTTTGTCATTTAATTTCATATATATATATATATATATATATATGTTGTTGTACTTGGGGATGGTCATATTGCCAGTTTAGCCAATAAAAACACACGCACTGCATATTTGGTGTTAATTTGCTTCAGCTTTATATTACATTACATTACATTGATCCTATTTCGGCCAGAGTTCTTTCGTCACACTTCTGTGACCTCATCAGTGGTCCTTTGCTTTCTTCTTTCTTATGTGTGTCCCACCTTGCTAACTATCAGCCATTATATATATATATATTAAGGGGAAGACACATCTATAGACATCTGTTATGTAAAAGAGACTCAAACAAAGAGCTAATACATAAGACCGTCGGGGATACAATGAAGGGGGTAGGATTCTTTTAAATGCAGGGGTCACTGCGTTGAGATACTTACGTTGTTCCATCTGTGGAGTAGTTGGTGCCGGAGTAGTGGTTGGAGCTATAAAGAAAGAGATGCTGATTAATAATAATAATAATAATAATAATAATAATAATAATAATAATAATAATAATTTCTAATGGAACCGCAAGGCCTCAAATTTTTGGGGAAGGGATTAAGTCGATTACATCGACCCCCAATGCGTAACTGGTACTGATTTTATCGACCTCGAAAGGATGAAAAGCAAAATAGACTTCAGCGGTACTCACCGATGTATGTATGTATGTATGGATGGATGGATGGAT
>NC_142951.1:34113236-34125736 GCF_046866305.1 Octopus bimaculoides | reverse complement strand
AGGTGACATAGGATAATGATAGAATTAGGAAATTAAAGAGAGGCAGAGAGAGAGAGAGAGACAGTGACAGACGGAGGGTGAAGGAAAGGGGGCGGGTGAGAAAAACGAGGGAGGACTATAAAGTACTAAGGTGAATGATCTATGTGTGTGCGTGTGTGTGTGTGTGTGTGTGTGTGTGTGTGTGTGTGTGTGTGTGTGTGTGTCTGTGTGTGGGTGACTGACGTTGGCAAAGTCGTTAACGTGTCGGTCAAAATGCCTGTTGAGGAATATTGTCTCGGCTCCTTTCGCGTTCGGAGTTCGAATCTCGTCTCTCAGGTGAACTTTACCTTTCCTTTTTTGCGGGGTGTCGATAAAACTGGACTCGATTTGGTTCAGCCCTTTTCCAAACCCAAATTTCGGACTTTGTCCTTACGGTTAGAAATTATAAAGGTCATGGCTTGTTTTCGGTTCTTTATTAAATCTGAGTTCAAATTTCGGCGAGGTTAGCTTTATCTTTCATACCTTCGGGGTCGAGAAAATAAAATACCGTCGAGGTGCACTTTGCTTTTCATCCTTTCGGGATCGATAAAATAAGTCAATCACTGGGGTTCGATGTAATCGACTTATTCCTCTACCCCCACCCCCATCCCTAAAAAAAAAATGTGTCCAAGCCTTGTGTCTCGCCATTACATTGATTTCAAATTCCGCCGAAGTCGACTTTGTTTTTCATCTTTTAGGGTTGCATGAAACTCTGTTGAGTCCTGGAATCGATGTAATCGACCAGCTCCCCTCCCCTCAATGTCTATAGAAGAAAGCATTATCATTATCTAATTGATAAATCATTTAATTACCTAACCAATTGTTTGATTAGTCGTATAGTCAATCAGTCAATCAATCAGGTAAGTTTGTCAAAGTTTATTAAACAATCAATCGATTAGTTAATTAGTTAAAATGGTTAAGCAATTAAATAATAAAAATAACAAAAATGTAAAACAACCAGTGCGTGTGTTTATTATCGGCACAACGACCCTTCCACGATGAATGATTTTGATATCAAAAATACGTGAGGGTGCTTGGTTTAGTGGATAAGGTATACTGCACAAAATCGATTCTCGGCAGCACGTTGAGTCCTTGAGCAAGACACTTTATTTCATGTTGCTCCAGTCCACTCAGCTGGCAAAAATGAGAAGCACCTGTATTTCAAAGGGCCAGCCATGTCACATTCTGTGTCACGCTGGATATCCTTGAGAACAATGTTAACGGTATTCGTGTCTGTGGAGTACTCAACCTCTTGCCCGTTAATTTCGCTGGTACACTCGTCGTCGTAACCCGACGGAGGGCCATTAATACCAAAAGTGTTGACATTTTACCAAGGAAAAAAAGAAAAAAGAACCAAGTGAATATTCTCTTAAACTAGACAGGTCTTTGAAAATATTCTTTTCCACTCTAGGTGCAAGGTCCGAAATTTTGGGAGAGGGGGCAAGCCGATTAGATCGACCCCAGTACGCAACTGGTACTTAGTTTATCGACCACAAAAGCGAAATGCTTACATGTATTTCGTCTGCCCCTTCCCAAAAATTTCGGGTTTTGTGCCTTGAGTAGGAAAGAATAATAATAATATATATATTGAGATGTTTGCCTTGCCTTAACGTTTGTTATACTCTCTGATAATTGTATATATATATATATATGTATATATATATATATATATATATATATATATATATATATATATATATATATATATATAGTTTCATGCATACATACTTACATGCAAACATACATACGTACACATTATCATACATACATATGTACCTATGTATGTATATGGATTTACGTGTGTGCGCTTGCGTGTGTGTGAGTGAAGTTAGTGAGAGAGCGGGGAAGAAATACACACACGCATACACACATACACACACACTCGCACCCACACATATATGTATGTATATATATATATATATATATATATATATATATATATATATATATATATATATATATATATATATATATATACTTTATATATATATATATATATATATATATATATATATATATATATTTACACATGCAAACTCAGAACATACTCAATAACATCAGCAACAACAACAACAACCTCAAACATTCTTCCGTCGCTAAGATTAATCAAACCTAATTTGAGGAAATACCACCAGAAGGAGCAGCAGTCGAGGGTTTTGTTCGCCGGGTAGGACACAACAATACTTATTTGTTATTTATTCTATATCTAGTGGGGGGGGGGGGGCAGATTCGTTAGCACGCTGGACGAAATGCTTAGCGGCGTTCTAACGATTCTGCCAGCTCGCCGCCCTCCGGGGTCAAATAATAATGATAAAAATAAAAGGCGAAGTGGCCACGACTGGAAAGGCTTTGGTTATAAGTGTTTTAGGGGTCAGCAATTACTGGGGAAGAGAGTGTAAGTCTATTACATCGGCGCCAGTACGCAACTGGTATTTATTTTTTCGACCCCGAAAGTATGAAAGGGGGAGTCGACCTCGGCGGAATTTGAAGACAGAATGTAATGTCGGAAGAAAGGCTGCTTAACATTTTGTCCGGCACGCTAAAGATTCTGCCAGTTCACCGCCTTAAAAATAGTTATTATAAGTGGGTGAGCTGGCAGAATCGTCAGAGCGTCGGACTAAATGTCAAGTAGTGTTTCTTCCGGCTTTCTTACATTTTGTGTTCAAATCTCACCGAGATCGACTTTGACTTCCATGTTTGCGAAATCGATAAAATATATACCAGTCATATACTGGGGGCCGGTCGCTGTAATCGACTGCACCCTCCCCACCTTAAAACTCCTGGCTTTGTGCCAAAACTAGAAAGAATTCTTGTCAGTTGGGGAGCTGGCAGAAGTGTTAGAGTGCCGGACAAAATGCTCTGCGGTATTTCTTCCAGATCTTTATATCTTGAGTTCAAATTCCGCCGAAGTTAGCCTTGCCTTTCATCCTTTCCAGTGAAGTATTGAAATCGATGATATCGACAAACCCCCTCCCCTCATAATTACTGACTTTGTGCTATAATCAGAAGCCGTTGCTGTTGTTGAGAAGCCTCGTATTGTTTTGGGGGGAAAATTCAGATTTACTCCTGACTCAGTTATTCTATTATGAAATATTTTGTTTCACAATGCGACGCCTGGTCACATTGAGAAATAATTAGCGACAACAATAAAGGTGAAATTGTGTTTGGAATCTGTTTTTTGTTTTAGAATTGAAAAAAAATGAAAACCATCCAACATGGCGTCTATTGTAGTATCAGACGAAAGCAGGGGGGTAGGAGGAGGTGGGTTGGCCACTAGGTGCGGTGCACGAGTCCGGTGCTACCGTCGTTGTTATCATCATCATCATCATCATCATCATCATGAGCAGAAGCAATGGTGGTATCAATGTCTGCGACTGTCTTGTCTCCTACCACCACCACCACCACCACCACCGCCGCCGCCGCCGCCGCCGCCGCCGCCGCCGCCGCCGCCGCCGCCGCCGCCGTGGCCGCCGCCGTGGCCGCTGCCGCCGCTTACAACACCACCTCCACTACCACTACCGCCACCATCACCGCCAACGCTGTCATTGTCGGCACCATCGCTGTCGACGGCGCCGCCATCATCCCCGCCGCCACCATCCCCGCTGCCATCTCCCCGCCTCCACCTCCCCGCCGCCGCCACCTCCCCGCCGCCGCCACCTCCCCGCCGCCGCCACCTCCCCGCCGCCGCCACCGCCGCCTCCCCGCCACCGCCGCCGCCGCGACCATCAGGCAAACCTCACAAACACCTACGTTGCTTCCGCCATTTATTATCGTCTGATTGTCGTTTCTTACCCTAATCTTTTTTTGTCTTCTTCTTTTTTTCTTGACCAAATTGGGAAAAATCTTGATCGTTTCTTGCAGATGGACCAGGTTCCGCTTGTAAGAAGTCTTACCAGCTGGCCATCCCTTCTGCACGGAGCGGCTCGCTATGCAGAAGCCGACGTTACACAGACACCCAATGAAATGAATCTGCGGCAATGAGCAAGATGGCGGCGACCGCCATTTGTCAGGCCTGTCTCCCCACAGCTCGTCTCTTTGACAGAGCTTCAGGTCTGGATGAAGCAGAGACCATGGTTAAGCTCTTCACCTCTGGAATACCGACCACTTTGAGCCCTTGGTTTTCCAGAATAATCTCATTTAATGGTCGTCGTTGTATCACTGACTTCATTGCTACTGTTGTTTTATAGCCCCAGGAAGACATCTCTTCCAGCTGCTAACGACACACTATCTGTGTCCGATCAGTATTTGCGAAGGGAGATCATCGTTAGCCAGCTGGTGGAGATGTCTTCCTGGGGCTATAAATTACAGTAGCATCGTCCCATATGGGTCAGCCACGTTTAAATGACAAATATACTTTACTACGATGTCGTACTGCTACTGTTTACATCTCGCTCAGAGATTTATTATTGCTTATATATATATATACTTTCTTTTAAAGTAGCAAAAATATAACAAAAGACTGTTACTCGGAGTTTCCGTTTCCGTTCATCGGACAGTTTTGTTACTAACAATCTTGTTTTTAACAAAACTGTCCGATGAACGGGAACGTGAAACTCCGAGAAACAGTCTTTTGTTATATTTCTGCTGCTTTTAAATAAAGCATATTACTCTACCTTTGGTATTTGAGTACTCTTTTTCCAATCTTGTTGCACATTTTATGTACTTACTCCGGTATACATATATATATATATATATATATATATATATATATATATATATATATATATACGATGGGCTTTTTTCAGTTTCCGCCAATTAAATCCACTCACAAGGCTTTGGTCGGCCTGAGGCTATATTAAAAGACTCTTGCCCAAAATGTCACGCAGTGGGACTGAACCGAAAACCATGTGGTTTGGGCGCAAGCTTCTTACCACACAGTCACGCCTGCACCTAAGTAAGCATATGCATGTTTCTATAGGGTTTTTGCTTAGAAATCACGACAAACCGCAAACAAGGCCCCTATTAATTCCAGTATTTGAGAAGTTGAGCAAGGTACATGGCATTTCGCATTGCTTTGCGTTGAAACATTGAATATATAGCGATACAGAAAGAGAGACACAGTGACTGTTTTTGACTGTGTGATTAAAACAATAGTCATTTAATAAGTAATTCCCTGAACTCTCCCAGATATTTCTTCCTCTGTTTGCTTTTAATATTCATATAAGTATTTTCTCGTGGCTTCAGGATATGTTATTAGATACGAGCTGACGTGTCTTCCTATCAATGTTCCCAATCTGGATTTATTTGCTTGCGGAAATGACCTGTCTTTGTGCTGGCATTTACTGGCTGGTCGACACTTTTATCTTCTCTAATATACGTCTTTTATCTTTTACTTGTTTCAGTCATTAGACTGCGGCCATGCTGGGGCACGCAGCCTTGAAGAATTTTTTAGTCGAACGATCAACCCAAGTACTTATTTTTTTTTTACTTGGTTCTTATTCTGTCGGTGTCTCTTGCCGAACCGTTAGGTTACATAGACGTAGGTTGCGTAGGCAACACTGGTTGTCAGGCGGTGGTAGTGTGGGGAGGTGGAGGCTGGGGAAAACACAAAAACAAGATTCACATACATAGATATATGCATGTGTGTGCGCAAGTAGGGATAGTCACAGGTTGGAGCGCTTTTGAGCCTGGGTCTGCGTCATCAAACATGACCTAGGACAAGATGGATCGGTCACAAGCTGGAGCGCTTTTGAACGTAGGTCTTCTCGATCAAATATGACCTTGCGCAAGTAGGGATGGTCCCAAGCTGGAGCGCTTTTGAACCTGGCTTTCCTTGATCAAACATAACTTTGGACAAGTTGACATGACGCAAGTTTTGATCCTGGCTCTGCTCGATCAAACATGTCCATGGGCTAAACAAAAACAACAGCATACATTTGTGCTGTTTATGTTGATGTTGTGGCGTTGATGCGCAGTCCACCGCTGTGTTCTATGCAGTAGGCGGTCGGTCATTGACCGTCGTCTTCCTCTACCTCTCCCACTTATAAAAATCCAGTCATAATTCTGTTTCCTTTCAAACAGCGGCAGCACCGGCTGCACATGCAGCAACGAAAGAGGTAACAAGAGAAGAAACAGGCGCTTAATCAATGCTGAGAGATTGGAGTGGAATGTGAACAGACCAAACGGGAGGGGAGTGCTCCAACCCACAAACCTCAGCACCACCACCACCACCACCACCACCACCAACACCACCACCACCACCACCAACAACAACAACAACAACAACAACAACAACAACAACTGCAATAACAACAGCAACAGTAACAACGACAAAACTATTTTCCTTAAACTTTCTCCGTCTTCTGCGACCCCTCTCCAACTTTTCGTTAAATGATCTCCTTGCCATTATATATTACAAACTCCCACTTTTGTGCAGAAGATAAAAACTGTCATTCATTTCAAACGTCTCCAAACCACGCATCAGCAAAACCTTCAACTATGTCTGGTATGAAACAGTCGCGACTTCCGACATGTCTGTAACTGAGGCTTCCGATGAGCTAAAATTACATAATTTTAAATTTTATATATATATATATAAAAAACAGGCTTCTTTCATTTTCCATCTACCAAATCTACTCACAAGGTTTTGGTCGGCCCTAGACTATAGAAGACACTTGCTCAAGTGTCCACACAATGGGACTGAACCCAGAACCATGTGGTCGGGAAGCAAACTTCTCACCATACGGTCATGTCTACTTGTAACTTCTATATTAATTATTTATAAAAAAAAGTGAATGAATGGGATTTTCGTCATCATCATACGTCAGAACTACGTCAAAACTACAATTTTTTTAATTGTTAGGGTGAAAATTTGAAAAACTTCAAAAGTGGTTGGAAGAAATTTAACAAGATCTGAATCTTCTACGAAATCTTCTTATTTCTAAGCTCCACCCATCTCTGTTCTCTTAGATCAGTCAGCACGTGTCACATTGGTACCATTTCAAATCGTACCATCTTGGCATGCGTTGACAGAGTTCTTTCCATCTTGCTTTTCATTAACTTCTGTGTGCTCTCAGATTTCCTTTCCAGCCGCCCAGTTTCCTTCTAAACGTCAATGGAACACTTGCCACTCTCATGGAGACGACAGAAGCCTTAATTCCTTTGCAAAATCTTTTCCAAACTACGCATCATCCTTTCATCCCGACATCCAGAAGCAGTCCTAGATAACAACTTATTAAGCCTACCCTGATTCCATGAACGAGTTGGCGTCGACATCCACGAGAGATGAGGCATAGTGTGAGAGGATGATGATGATGATGATGATGATGATGATGATGATGATGATGACGATGATGGTGATGGTGATGATGGTGATTATTATTATTATTATTTTATGTTTGACTTTTGCTTTGCATTTGTACAAGTTGGATCCAAGTCTCACCCAGAGACCTCAAGAGACAAGTTAGAAGTTCATGTAGGTGTTATGCCTACGGTACCATATATTTGGATTTGTACAGTTTTGTTCTAGAGCAAATCCATTATTATTATTATTATTATTATTATTATTATGGTGATGTTTATGACGACGACGACGACGACAACAACGATGATGATGATAAACATAGTTGAACACGGCGTTGACTTATAAAGACCTTTTAGTATACTCCATAGAATATATTTTGGTTGCGTAACGGAATACGGCGTCCGTACAGGCCATTAGTATTCACTTGCAGCTGCCAGGAATGTGTTTAATATGGAAAAATTGGTGTATCCAATAACGCTACACCGATGTATATTGTGGCTATTTAAGCAGTGTGTTTCTGAATAATTAATGGGTTGGATGGGGGGCGGATGAAGGAGCAAACAAATCATGAAATGAGTCTATTCTTGCTGGGGGTATCGAGACCCTAGTCACAACATACCCGCTTCTGAGATTTCGATTTCAGTGAGAAACGAAATTTATTTTATTGATAGCTGAATGACCCGGCATTGTCCAGCTTACTGCTGTTCTTATTCAGATTAGTAAACAATAAATATAAAGATATATCTTCATAATTATTTTAAAATATCTACATTTTATTAAAAAAATATATCTAAATTGTAATCATAATAGAATTTCGAACAGGAAATATGTCAATAATACAGTTCTATATTTAAGAGATGAGGAATTATGTACATGATTTACAACTGACGGATATTTGTCCTCATCTTGTTTGTTGTTAACACAACGTTTCGGCTGATATACCCTCCAGCCTTCATCAGGTGTCTTGGGGAAATTTCGAACCTAAGGTATTTTTCGATGTTGTTGGGGCATATGGCGTAGTGGTTAACAACAAACAAGATGAGGACAAATATCCGTCAATTGTAAATAATGTAGATAAATCTGTCAATGTTGAAGCACCTCAGGGTAAACAATATTCGTTGTGCAATTTTTTGTTGGTGTCGAAATGAATAAATTGTTGCTGCTTCCAACTTGTGAGCGGGCAACATAGAGTTGGCCATGGGAGAAGCATGTAGTAGAGAGATCAATTCCAACTACCTTGAGGGATTGACCCCTGAGATTTGTTAATTGAAATACCAAAACTTAGTTTGACTGGAAACTGAAGCGTCTTAAATTCAAAAGGAACGTCTGTAGGTATGAGAGGAATGTGTTACTGTCTTTATATTTCTGCAGTAAAACTGCTCCTACGCCGTATTCAGAAGCGTCAGAAGCTACAACAATCTCCGCTGCAGGATCGAAATGAGCCAGCGACAAATCCGAAATTCATATTTTTTTAATATCCAGAAACACCTTTTGACAGTTATTTGGCCAATTCCATTTGGTGTTTTTCTTTAGCAGATTATTAAGTGGAGCTCTCAATTTATACATGTTTGATGTATAATTTTGATAACAGTTCGCTCGGTCAAGAAAAGTTTGTAATGTCGTATTGTTAGTTGAGGAAGGCATATTTTTAATTGCGTTTGCCCTCGACGGGTCAGGTCGTCTTCCATTTTTATGTATAATTTGTCCTAAATATCTAATTTTAGGCAAAAGGAATTCACATTTCTCCTCGCCGAACGTGAAACCATAATCTTTTTTTGTTTTTGTTTTTGTTTTTGAAAATACACTTCACATGTTCGATATTCTGATCACGAGATTCACTTTTAATTCATACATCATTTATTATTCACGACACGCGAGGAATGGTGTTCCAACCATGACATTCCAAGCTTTTATACATTCCTAACAATTCATAATCAAACGCGTCCTTTCTTCTTTTAAAGTGGCATGGTAAAATTCGAAGAGATTTGGTTGCTATTTCTGGTAGGTCAGTCTCACCTGCATAGAGGCTCCTTCGTTGGCTTCCATGACGACGGCAACGACGACGACGACGACGATGATGATGATGATGATGACGATGATGATGATGATGATGATGTCGACGACGGGCGGCGTCGGTGACGGCGACAGCGACGAACGATGCCTCCTCGTCCGAGCAAAACCTCGACACAGAAACTCAGCTGGGGAATGTTGGAGTGGAAACCGGGCCACCACATCGACCAGATCAGCTGTCATTACGACCAAGATGAGCATAAATGCAAAATTAACTTAATTACACCTCAATTAACATAAGTGAGTTTCTATTTTTTAATTAAAGCTCTTCTTTGCAGTTCCACTCCTTATGTTCACAAACAAGTGTTATTTTTACTCATTATTTATATTTATACTGTTGTTGTTGTAGCTGCTGCTGTTGTTGTTGTTGTTGCTATTATTATCATTATGATTATAATTGTTATTGTGAAGGCGCATGGCTCAGTGGTTAGAGCGTCGAGCTCACGATCGTGAGGTTGTGAGTTCGAATCCCGGACCGGGCTGCGTGTTGTTCTTGAGCAAGACACTTTATTTCACGTTGGCACTTGTGGCGTCGCAACTCATTTCTACAGCCAAGAATTTACTCGTAGGAATTACGGAATTTTTACAACAAAACCATATATACGACTCATATGGAAATTTCTATCAGAAGCTTAACATGCATCGAGGGAAGCCTCTGTGTGGACGCTGTGTCAGCTTGAAATAGCAACTAAATCTCCCTCAAATTATCCTCTGACTTCTCAAAAAGCTTTCAATGAAATGTATTTTGCTCTTTGTTCCTGCTACTGATCTCTGACTTCAAACCTTACTCTACTTTACTTAAATGTTAAACTTAATCCGATGAGATCCCAACCCACGTTTGAAAATCCATCTTTCTGTCCCTCCTATCATTCTCGAAACTATTAAAAATATGATGCGATAGAGTTTTTCTTTTTCTTTTCTTTTTGTTTTTGAGAAGTCAGAGGATAATTTGAGGGAGATTTAGCTGCTATTTCAAGCTGACACAGCGTCCACACAGAGGCTTCCCTCGATGCATGTTAAGCTTCTGATAGAAATTTCCATATGAGTCGTATATATGGTTTTGTTGTAAAAATTCCGTAATTCCTACGAGTAAATTCTTGGCTGTGAAGAGAAGGGCTTCGTTTTGAGGTACGACCCAGAGATTCTCAACCCTTTTTCTGCTCATTGACCCCCTTTGATTTCTATTGTACTCTACTAAACTCCCATAGCCATTCGAAGTTTAGATAAAACCCTATTATATTTTTATGCTATTTTGTTTTTAAAAAATGTTTAAATATTTTGTGTAAGGTAGAAATATAACCAGTTTATTGCACATGAATTTTAACAACAAAATCTTACATGAGCAGTCAAAGGCCATGTGGACATCAGCAGAGAACTTCTGTAATTCAACCAGAATTGTGAGACCCTTTGCAAGATCAGCGGTGCCGCCGTTCCTCCTCTGTGAATGCCACAAAAAATTAAATAACCCTCTAAGTGGGTAAAGTTCAGGGGTGTAAGTATGTATACAGTACACACAGAGAGGGTACAGTTTAGTGTACAAGTGCGTATATGGTAGCAATAGCAAGCGTCCTAGTTGTGTGAGCTGTACCCTAATGTGCACCAACTCAACTTATTAGCGCTTATGGACCCTTTTTTTAAGACCACGGAGATAATTATCAATATTTCACCAATAATGGTATATTACTGAGATCTATATTAATTAGTCATAAAGCTTGGAATGTTTTATAAATACAACTCTGACATCTTGTGGAATATTAGCAAAACCGTTGTCTCAACATTTAATATCATGTAAAAATCTTGAAGGGGAAGGAAATACATTTGGTTAATGCATTGCTCGGTTCGGCACCACTAAATATGCCTTTACGGGCATTTAACGGAGTCGATTTTGTTGCCAACGTTCAGGCCAGATCTCCGACGTCTACACTGTAATGAAGGTGATAATTAATTAAATGAGAGTACGTAACTTTGACAAAAAGAAAGTAATTGTTAAAGTCTGCACTGTCTAGAAAATTCCCATAAACTCCAATTTTCATATATTTTCGCCAAAATGTGATTTTCAAAAGATTTCAACCGAAGACTTCAATCAGAAAACTAATTTTTATTTACTGCGGCATGCGTTTTTTTACTTTTCTTCTACTTTTTGTTTTACAACGCTCTCTCTCTCTCTCTCTCTCTCTCTTTACATCTTTTCTTTGTTTACCGTCTCTATTTCTATGAGTCTTTCTATTTCTAGATCCTTATAACTTTTTCTCTCTCATCTTATCCACATGATTTTCTCAGCATCTTTCTCTCTCCAGTTTTTGTCTTTTCTCTCTCTCTCTCTCTCTCTCTCTCTCTCTCTCTCTCTCTCTCTCAAACACACACACACACACACACACACACACACGCACACACACACACACACTTAGTTAATATCCCTTCTTTTGTTATTTCGTTTCGTATACTTTTCGTATTTACCCATACATATTTCTTTCCTTGCAACGTAGTCTTTCTCTCTCTCTCTCTCTCCCTACTCTTTCTCTCCCTACTCTCTCTCTCCCTACTCTCTCTCTCTCTCTCTCTCTCTCTTTCCACCACCCTCTTTTTATGCCTTATTAAATTGTTTCTATTAAAACCATGAGATTACAAAGTTTTTCTCTGCGATACATTGAGAGTATTTGTGAAAACTTTTGCACTATATTTATCATATCAAAATTATTTTATATATATTAGCAGAAATGCAAATCACGGCAACTTCGAACAATAAACATAACGTACAAAGCAGAAAACCGACTGGATGGCAACGCTTCTGTCAGTGACAATAATTTTTGTGTTTCTCATACAAATCTTGTAAGCCCTTCACAAGGTCAAAAGCAGTGTTTGTCCTTTTTCTGAGAGTTGAATATAAAAACAAACCTGCAACGTATCATTAGATGCAATCTTGCCATAACCTCAGTAATTAACTGGTACTTCTCTGTCAACCATTACTACAATCAGACACACATACAAACACACACTTGTTACAGTTAACGTTTTTGTTTACTCTACAGCACACACCGTACAATTACAGTCTTACTATTTCCTGTCGAATTTTTATTTTACAACGTTGTTGATTTCATTTCCTTCTTTTCCTTCTGGTTCAAAAACAAAGATCTTTGATTCATTCTATAAATCTCTGACTTTTCCATAA
>NC_142951.1:34080736-34098236 GCF_046866305.1 Octopus bimaculoides | reverse complement strand
CCTCTACACTTAGGGACATTTATGACAAGGATGGGTGCCTCTTACAACAGGTGTACAGAGTGTTTACCACTTACTTCCTCACATACCTTCATTCCATGACGAAGATTTTCGTTGAGTGTTTTGTTTTTCGACAGCACTTAATGAATATGGGAAAACTCAATGTATGTATGTATGTATGAATGTATGTATGTGTGACAGAATTAGTGTGTATACATAAATATATGTATATAAATGCGTGAATATATATATGGATGTGTGTAGCATCACACCTTCGGCTATCCCAGGATGGAAGCAACATCTGTGTTGGCCTTCACACACACTCACACACACACATACATACCCACAGACACGTATATATATATATATATATATATATATATATATATACACATACACACACACATACCTATCGGAAATGTTTACATTGTCCTCGTCTAGATCCGTCTGGGGCGCACGTGCATATGTGTATGTGTGTATGTATATATATGTATACATGTGTGTATACATACATACATATACATACATACATATACATACATACATATACATACATATATATATATATATATATATATATATATATATATATATATATATATATATATATATATGTTCATATATATATATATATGTTCATATATATATATATATATATATATATATATATATATACGTGTGTACGTGTGTGTGTGTTTGTAGATATATGAACGTATATACGTCTGTGAGTGCGTCGTATATACTGTATGTGTATATATATACAGCCTATATCAGTGTCGTTGCCATACCGCTTCCATTCCGGTCTCAGCTTCGCTTGTTCAACATTCGCAGATCTGTGACGAGATGTGGCTTCGAACTTTAATTTTGCTAACCTTGGCCATTTCGGCGGTGAGTCCTCTGTTGCCTTCTTTACTTGTAAAGCGTGTGTGCAGTTTATTATTTTTTTTTTTACGTGACTTTGTATACATACATATTCATTTCCTCACCTTAATTAGACATATATGCATATATATATATATATATATATATATATATATAGACAAACACACAAACAAATAAATACACGCCTACACACACACACACATGCACACATGCGCCCACGTGCGTGTGCCTATATATCGACGTATACACATACATGATTATATATGTGTGAGGGTGTGTGTATGTGTACATACATACACATACATACATACCCACTCACACACGCACACATACATATGTGTGTGTGTATGTGTTCTGTGTGTGTGTGTGTGTGTGTGTGTGTGTGTGTGTGTGTGTGTATGCTCAATGGGCTTCGGTCAGTTTCTGTCAAGCATATCCACTGGCAAAACTTTCGTTGGCCCGGGAACACTTGAAGAACGTACTCCGCAGTAGGAATGAAGCAGAAACTATGTAACTGTGACTCGAAATCGTAGACAACACACCTATGATTATATGCAATACACCTTATTGGAAACATTGATTAAGTTTTACTTGCTTTCTACGTTTTTATATTTATTTATTTATGCGACAATGTCAAAATTTGATTTTTCCTGCTTTTAGTTTGGACATGCTGTGAAAAATGGACTTGGGGAATACATCGAGGATGCAGTTCAAAGTAAGTTACGGTTTTATTAATAGTCTGGTGGCTTCCAATATTGTCCTTTGGCCAACACACTCTTTCGCTGATGATAGAGAAAGACTATTGATAGAAAGATAGATAGATAGATAGATAGATAGATAGATAGATAGATAGATAGAACAGGAAAATTTATGACCTGACCTTGGGGCACCGTCACCGAACAATTGACGAATTTGGTATGACTGGTGTATTCTGGAGCTCCTTTCAACGAATTTTGAGCGAGGAATTGCGGACGAAAAGAGTTGCAGCGAAATTTGTGCCTCGCTTGCTCACAGAAGATCAAAAAACAGTCACGGCTGAATGCGTTTTGGGAACGGAAAGAACAGGTGGAAGTTGATCTGGACCATTTTTTTTTCTTTTTGCGATGGTCATCACTGGTGACGAAAACTGATGCTATGGTTTTTGGAGATGTGGAAGAGACGAAGAAAACCTACGGAAACCTGATTGGTTTTTTTGGTTGTTCAAAAAAAAAAAAAAACTTCGTTTTGTCTTCGTCTTTATGTTTTCGTTTCTCATTCTGTTTAACGTTTTTTTTTTTTTTTTGTGATGTCCTGTACCCATATATGCTTGTATGTATACATATAGATGTCGGTATAATTATATATGCATATAATTATATATTATTCATGTATATATATATATGTTCCTTTTCTATATATGTATATATATGTTCCTTATATATATATATATATATATATATATATATATATATATATATATGTTCCTTATATATATATATATATATATATATATATGTTCCTTTTCTATCTTTTCAGGAGAAATATCTGGCCTGCCTCTGAATGGTGAATATATTAATTTCTCTTTTATTGAAATGCTTGAAAGTTCTTCCCATTTTTGAAGGTGCAAAAGTGTTAGGTGTTAGAGTACCATATACATACATACATACATACATACATATATATATATATATATATATATATATATATATATATATATATACATATATATATATATATATATATATATATATATATATATATATATATATATATATATATATATATATATATATATATATATATATATATATATATATATATATATATGTATATATATATATATATATATATATATATATATATATATATATATGTATATATATATATATATATATATATATATATATATATATATATATATGTATATATATATATATATATATATATATATATATATATGTATATATATACATATATATATATATATATATGTATATATATACATATATATATATATATATATATATATATATATATATATATATATATATATATATATATATATATATATATATATAAGTTCAAAAAAACAATAACAAAAAAACAACAAAGTGAGGACGTGATACAGATTGTGTTACTGGACGCTCAGGAAAGGAGATATACGTATATATATATACGTATATATATATATATATATATATATATATATATATATATATATATATATATATATATATACGTATATAACCAAGGAGAACGATCCCTAAGGAGTCTAATTTAGACCTTTTGCGGTGAAATCTCTTGCTATATTGGTAATGATTACATATTTTTCAGAGCTCAAGTTCCGCCAAGGTAGACTTTGCCGTTCATCTCCGTCTGGGTCGATAAATCAAGTACCAGTGAAACACTGGGGTCGATGTAATCGACCAGTCTTCTTTCAGACCTTGTGCCTTTAGTAGAAAAGAGCATTATTAGTAGTGGTATCGTTAACGCGGCCAGCTGAGAGAATCGTTACCGTGATGGACGACATGCAATGCAGACTCTACGGCCTTTCGTCCATCTTTATATTCTGAATTCAAATTTCACACACCTCACCTCTCATCCTTCTTGGGGGGGGGGGGTCAATAAAATAAAACCAGTTAAGCACTGGCGTTCATGTAAGCGACCTACTCCTTCCGCTAAAAATAGCTGCCAATATTGAAAATTAATCTTTTTTCTTCTTTTTATTTAGGTTTTTCAGTTTGTAAGAACATGAGAGCTGAGATTGTCTTCATAATTGATGGTTCCGCCAGTATTTACCCGAAAGATTTCAAGAAACAAATAGAATTTCTGGAAAGCTTTGTAGATCATTTTACAATCGGAAAGAATGATGTGCGAGTTGGTGCCGTAACGTTTGGCGATAAGATTATTATGGATAACACTTTCGGTTTGACTCAATACACCAGTAAAGATCGACTGAAAAGTGGCTTATCCCAGATTGATTTCAGATACAAAGACGGTTCAAGTACACAAACGTATTTAGCCATCAAATATGCTCGCGAAACACTGTTCAGAGACGTCCGACCTGAAGTTAAGAAAATAGCTATTGTGATCACGGATGGGAGATCGACGATACCGGAGAAGACAGACGAGGAAGCGAGAAAGATGAGGAAAGATGGAATAGTGATATTGGCCATAGGTGTGGGAAAATATGCTTCAAATGAAGAATTACGTGTAATCACTAACAGAAAGGATTATGTTTTCATGATAGATAAATATTCCCTGTTGAAAGAAATTCAACACAAACTGAGCGAAATAACCTGTGAACGTATGTATATTCCTATAATCTTACATTCTTATAATCTTATATTCCTATATTCGTATATTCTTATAACCCTATATTCATGTAGTCTTATAATCTTACATTCTTATAATCTTATATTCTTATATTATTGTAATTTCATATTTCTATATTCTTATAATCTTATACCCTTACATTATTACAACCTTATATTCTTACGTTCTCGTGTTCTTATAAACTGTTATTTCAGTTACTATTTTTAGTCATTAGACTTCGGCCATGCTGGAGCATCGCCTTATACAGTTTTTACCGATCGGACCGACCCCAACCCATCATTATTTTGTTTTATAAAACTACTACATGCACACAAACATACATACATATATAAACTGACACTCCGCCGCTTACGCGTATCCTTAATGTAGTTCTCAGGGAGATTCGACCAGCATGACACAAAATGTGATAAGGCTGGCCCATTGAATTACAGGTACTACGCATTTTTTGCCAGTAGAGTGGAGTGGAGCAATGTGAAATAAAGTGTCTTGCTCAAGTACACGACGCGCCACCAAGAACTGAACTCACAACCTTACGATAGTGAAACGAGTAACCTAACCACTAAACCGCGCACCTTCACATATACATATATATATGTATACACACACACACATACATACATACATACATACATACATACATACATACATACATACATACATACATACATATGCTCTTATTGAAAGTATAGAGTTTTGACTAATAAAAACAAGCATGAACTTATGCATAATTATTATTATTATTATTATTATTATTATTATTATTATTATTATTATTATTATTATTATTATTATTATCATTATTATCATTATTATTATTATTATTATTATTATTACCATTATTATTATTGTTCAGTAGTTTTATTTTTATCACGTGCTTTCACTTCACTACCGAGCGCAGCTCTGTGTGCCTTGGGTACGTGCTGTGGTTTGCTGTGGTGCTCTTATGGTTACTGAATTGAAAGTGTTTTGCGTAGGATGTGTGCAGTGCCCAGTAGTGCAATTTTCTGTATGTTATATATATTTGTAAGTCCTGGTGTTTTTGTTATGTATTTGTATGAATATTATTATTATTATTATTATTATCTTCTCTTTTTCCACAGATACAGATCAAGGTGAGTTGGAACCATTTCCCAGCTTGGCATAGCTCTCAGTTTTTGGCACATTTCTATTTTGTTTCGCATCTCTGTAGTCTATTCTATTCGAGACTGAAATTACTGTTTTGTTTCGTTTTTTTTTTCTTTTTTTTATGTTTTGTTTTTCAGTTAAAAATTAAATAATTTTTTAATTCAATTTTTGTCTATTTCTGAAATAAATCTGGTTGAAATATTGTTGCTTAAACTTACATTCCTCCATTTGTAACATAGAGTTTGCGTACAATATAAACGTTTGTTTTCACTGACGTGACTTGTGTTTCATATATAATTGCTTCGTTGCATGTTTAGTTCAAGGGACATGCGTATATATTTCTACAATAGTTAATTCTGTGCGTTTATGTGATCAAATTTTTCATACTAGACGGGTAAAACACTCAAAAACATTCATACACACACGCATATACACATACTCGTACACACACACGCACACACACACACATACACACTCACACATCCATACACACACACACACACACACACACATCCATACAATAGCGATATATGATTATTGAACATGGGTAAATATTTTTAACGAAATCTATTTCTTTACTTCCAGGTTGTAACGGAAAGGTCGACATAAACTTCGTGTTCGACTCTTCTAGTATGGGTTACGAAGAGACAAACACTGTTACTACCTTCATCATGGATTCAATCGTATACGAGAATTTTTCTGAGCAAAACCTCAGGTTTGGAACGATTACTGGAAAGTGCCAAGCAACGAAAAGTAAGTATAAAGCAAACTCGTTATTGATGACCTTTAGGGACATTGTATTTCGTTACGAATCCATGATATACTAAAATGTATATCAAACGCCTTTATAAGTGAATATTGTGTTCTTCTGTGTTACCAGTGCAATTACAACACTTGTTTAGGTTATCTCTACAGATTTTGTTTAGAAATTAAGCCAGCACTGATTTTGCTACAGAGTTTCGTATCCGAGACGCCTGATGTAAACAACAACGATGAGATCGAAAATGTAAAATGGTTAATGAGCGTATATGCCATACTCCAGGAGTTTTTGCTCTTTCATCAGTGCCCATCCAAACCATCAATCATCCACGAACTATATTTAGTGGCCATTTAAGCAATGAGTTCACGCACATACACTCAAACACACATACATATATACATACATACATACATACATACATACATATATATATATATATATATATATATATATATATATATATATATATATATATATATATATATGACGATTCAATTGTTCGATCAACTAAATTACTTTACCTTGAATTACCGTGAAATGGGCTGAGTATCTCACAGACACATGTACCCTTAATATAATCGAATACAAACGTGCATATATATATATATATATATATATATATATATACATATGTATACATATGTATATATATATACATATCTATCTATCTATCTATCTATCTATCTATCTATCTCTCTCTCTCTCTCTCTATATATATATATATGTATATATATATATATATATATATATATATATATATATATATATATATATATATATATATATATATATATATATATATATATATATATATATATAATTTTACGGGGGTTTGCTTTTCAGGTTTCTACTTGGACACTTATCAATCAAAACAAGAAGTTAAGAAGCACTTCGACAACTTCCACCGAGCGTCCATCGCTTCTCTTCTAGAAGAATCCCTTAAGAAATATTTTACATATGAATATGGCGCCCGCAAAGGAGCACGTAAGGTGGCAGTTATTTTCTTGAAAGGAAAACTGAGTGATCCAGAAGGAGTGAAGACAAATGCGAGGTTTCTCCGTCAAAGCGGCATTGAAGTGTTTGTAATTAAGATGGATAAATTAATTTCGGATAAAACTTTGGCAAGCATTACTGGAGAACGTAATATTTTGGACGCCACCAAGATAAGCAGTATAGTGCAACTGAGTCACGAATTCTTAAACCGACTATGCCACCGTAAGTAAAGAAGTTCAACTATTCACGCACGCACTCAAACACGCACGCCTAAATACACACACACACACACACACACACTCACATACACACAGATACACACAAACACATTGATACCGATATGCACACATGTACACGTATACCACTATGTTTGCACAAACGCATGCTCCGCCCACGGTCAGTCCTGATGAAGCAGACCTTTCATGGAAGGCGTTCCAACCATGAACATTTCGTCTTGTTTCGGCTATGCACGGGTATATTTTAAGTGCTGTCTGTAACTTGCATCTTGTATCTCAGTGTAACCTGCGTCACGGTCGATCGGATGGGTGGCACGATGCGAATAAAGCTCCTACCCTTGAACCTTAGTAAGGGTGGGCGACTGACGGAAACGAAGAGCATAACTTTGCATAGCTTTTCCCGAGTTCGAATCCAGCCGAGAACAACTTCGCCTTTTGTCTCTCCGTGATCGATAGAATCAAATACCAATCAGGTATCAAGACGGACAATATTCAATAAATCCCAACAGTTAAACATTGCTGGCCTCGTGCCGGATTAGCATGTTGGACAAAATGATTAAGGGTCATTCTTCCGGCTCTTTACGCTATGAGTTCAAATTCGGGGTCGGTAAATTAAGCACCAGTTGTGTAGTGAGGTCGACGTGATCGTCTAGTCACATCCCACAAAATTTGAGGCCTCGTGCCTCCAGTACGAAGGATTATCATCATCATCATCATCATCATCATCATCATCATTCAGATGGTGAAATGGCAGAATCGTTATCGCCTTGGACAAAATTCCAGGCGGTAATTCTTTGGCTCTTTACGGTTTGAGTTCAAATATCGTCGAGGGTCAATTAATAAAATGCCAATCAAGTATTGCGGTCGACATAATTGACTGACCCCCACCCCTACACTTTCTGGCTAAAATTAGAAAGGATTATTGTTGTTGTTGTTGTTGTTGGTCTAATCGTTGATGTTGATGTTAGAGAAGGGAAAATCATTAGTGCATCGAACAAAATTTTTGTTATTGAACTTCTCTTTGTTTTTATTTCATTCTTTTTATTTATAAATCTAATTGCTTTTATTTTATTTATTTTTCAGGATAAAACCCTGGCTCTTCCCCCCAACAAAGATTATGGAATAACGGAATGAACGACTATCTTTTTTAAATCTTCTTCAGAATAACGAATCGATACGAATACACGCATATATAAATATATATATATATATATATATATATATATATATATATATATATATATATATATATATATATATATATATATATATATATATATATATATATATTCATAAATACATACATAAAATCTTCCAAACACATAATTGAATATAAATACAAATGTGTGTGTGTGTGTGTGTGTGTGTGTGTGTGTGTGTGTGTGTGTGTTAATTTTGTGTTGTAAATATTCAATGCTATTAACAACAGATGGAGACACCAAACTAAAAAGTTGAATAAGCCGTTAGATGAAACATATAACCAAAATGAATTTTGTGGAATATGTACATGCACAAACACACATACATACACACACACACACACATGTATACACACACACATGTATACACACACATACGTACACATACCTACATACACACACATGCACACGAGTGAGTGAACAACGAACAGAAAGTGGAATTAAACACATTTGGTAAAAGTGTCTTATATATTTTAGTAAGAGTTTGACTTAGTTCCATATGACTTAGAATTTGGTAAGAACATTGGACGATCCCATCTCTTCAAACACTGAAAGGAAAGTAGTCAATCGTAAAGAAATTCAATATGAAATTACTTTTTTTTTAAATCTCACAACATGAGATATTCAGCAACAATACTTTGTAGTAAAGATTGTTTGCCAACATAACATGGCAGTCCTGGTTTAGGACGAATGTTGCTGTAATTTAACCCCAGGAGACATCGTCTCCAGCTGACTATACGACACGATTTGTGTCCTTATATTTTCGAACAAGGGAATCTGGCACCCCCACTCAGATATTGTTTTGAGCTGAGTGGGGGTGCTAGATTCCCTTGTGTAAACAACACACAGAAGTATTAGTTTAACGCTCAGAAAGGTGAGAAAGTCTTTTACGTTTCGAGCCTATGCTCTTCGACAGAAAGGAACACAGAAATAAGCACAGAGAGAAAATAAAAATGATTATTCCGAAGCATATTCACCATCTACTTCAATTACTGCTTCCCATTTGCTTGGCAGACGGTCAGACCGTCGTCTAAAGATGCCTCTGTTAAATGTTGTTATTGTTTTTGTTTAATAAAATTTATTGAAAAAGCCGCAATAATTATGCACCAACCTAATATATAAGATAGATAGATACATGTGTGTGTATATATATATATATATATATATATATATATATATATATATATATCCACATCCACTCAAGCACTAACAAATTATACACACATACATGCATACATACATACATACATAACATACATACATACAATATATCCTGAAGTATTATAACAGTTATCTTTTTTTTTTATTGTTGCAGAATTAAAATCCAAATTTCATTTGTTTGAAATATTTTGTTGTTTTTGTTGTGATTATTATTCTTTTTTACTCTTGGCACAAGGCCCGAAATTTTTGCGGAAGGGGACAGTCGACTAGATCGACCCCAATACGCAACTGGTACTAAATTTATCGACCTCGAAAAGTTGAAAAGCAAAATCGACCTCTGCGGGATTTGAACTCACTTGTGATTATTATTGTAATTATTATTAATGGTTTTCACGTCAGACAAATTACTTAGTGATATTTCGTCCATATTTATATTCTGAGTTCAAATTCAGCAGAGATTGACTTTGCCTTTCATCTTTTCAGGATCGATAAATTAAGTACCAGTGAAACACTGGGGTCACGTAATCGACCAGTCTCCTTTCTTACAAATTTCAGGCCTCGTTTACTGTGTGTGTGTGTGTGCGCGCGCGCGTGTATGCATGCGTGCACGGAATGGCAAGTTAAAAACATTTTTAAAATGCACAGACGAGCGGAAAGCAGACACACAAACTTACGAACTCCTCATCAGTTATCGGTCAGTGAGTCAAACGCAATTTCGTGCCTTTAACGATACACTCTAATATGAGTGGATAAATATTATCCACATTAATGGATAAACATTATTTGAGAGTTCACAAGGCTACCAGTGGTTTAGTGTGAAGAGGTATCTTTACAATATTTTTAAGCGTATCACATGAGAAAGTTGGCACACGTCTCTGTTTTGGATGATATACGTACATACATACATATGTATGTATATGTATATATATGTATATATATATATATATATATACGTAAATATATATATATATATATATATATATATATATATATATATATATATATATATATATATATATATATATATATATATATATATGTATATATATATATATATTGTCGTCTAAATTACGCAAAAATGAAGATAACTCTGACATCTCATTTTAACATATATATTTGCCAAAATTACATAAAAATGTCTTGAAATGATAAAGAGTAAATTTACTCTTCAAAATCGCCACTGACTTCAACCGCGGCCTCCAGACAACTGCGGAATCTCCTGCAACCCTCGGGTCAGTCTCCTTGTTTAAGTTGGTGAATGCTGCCATAATCCTTGCTTTCAGTGTTACAAGGAGTTTTATTGGTCTTTCGCTAAACTGCACTGCACACGTAATAATCAAAGGGATCGCAGCCTATGGAGTTAGGTGGCCAACTGTAAGGGGTGATGTGGTTGCAGAAATTGTCTGACAGCCATGACTGGGTTCTCCTGCATGTGTGGCATGGTGCAGAGTCCTGTTGCCAGACACAGGTCTTCCATTAGCCACCCTCTTGACCCAGAGCAGCACTACCTCCTCCAGGCACTTGATGTAGGCCTCCTTGTTGAGTGTGAGGCTGTGTGGGAAGATTAATGGAGTCATAACGCCGCCATTTGTAGTGATCATTCCAAATACCATGGTTTTGACTGGATGTGTGATTTTTATCACTCTCAGTACATGTCCTCAGATTGCACTGTCCTCAGATTGACACCCAAACGCACTGAAATGATCCTATTGGAGCTTCCGGTGTAAATGCCAAGCAGTACAGCATATCGTTTCTAAATTTCTGGCAGAGTTAATTACTGCTTTTCTCACAGACGGTGCCCAAAAATAAGCAACAAGGATATCCAAAGTTAATGCAGTACGATCGTTTCATGCGACTCCATTTAATTAAGCAATATGAACATTACATCAGATATAAAATGCAGAGCAATCCTCAGCTGTACAAAGATATAAAAATTTAATGCAATTACATTTAAACAGAAGGACATGTTTTTATAACTACATTTAAACACTCCAAGTAGAAAGGAAGAATACAAAATACCATTTTGACTTAGACAGGCCATACAGGCTAGTGGCTATAGCCAGACAATACAGATAGTCCATAAATCAGAAACAAAAAAGAAAAACAAATAAAATCAGTGACAGTTAAAAATCTGCTTAGAATTATTTACTAGCCCGTTGGATACCCTAAATTATAATTTTAAATAATTGTTACCATTGATGGTTTTTATTCCCATGCTAGCCACTTGATAAAATCGATATTTTTAAATATCGATCTTATCTTTATTCATATAAATTTATTTCGTCATTATATTTCTGACCATATCACACGAGGAGTTCTTAGGCGGGCAATTTAAACTGGTCGTGTGCATATTTGCATATATATGTATGTATACGTTCGTATATGTAAGTATATCGTATGTTGTATATATATATATATATATATATATATATATATATATATATATATATATATATATATATTATATATACATATATATGTATATATATATATATATATATATACATATATATATATATATATATATATATATATATATATATATATATATATATATATATATATATATATATATATATATATATATATATATATATATATATATATATATATATATATATATATATATATATATATATATATATATATATATATATATATATATTTGTATGTATGTGCTCTTCTGTGTGTATTCCACTGATGAGGCAAAGCATTTCTTATGCAAAGCCAGAAATCCGAGATCTGGAATTATCCAGTAATTTTTTGCTAGTTTATTTTGTTTCTTCGTCTCCGCTCCTGTGTGCTATATGAACATTTATTGTGGTTTAGAGTCAAGATTTGGCTGCTATTTTCAGCATGGCGGTATCCCTTAGATACCCTAAATTATAATTTTAAATATACATATGTATATATATATATATATATATATATATATATATATATATATGTGTGTGTGTGTGTGTGTGTGTGTGTGTATATATATATGTGTGTTTTTATATTATAAATAAATTCATAAAATTATCAATAATATTCGCAGGAAATCAATATTTGATATTTAAATTTCGAAAGATATATATCCAATATGACATGGTAATATAATAAATTTGAAATTTAAGATATACGAAATATAAATATAAATATATATAAAAATATAAAAATATGAATATAGATAAAGATACATGTGAATATAAATGCATATAAAAATTTATGCGTAATTGAGCATGAATATTATAAAGTCTAAAATTTTAAAAATGTCTAAAATTTTTTAAAAAATTAAACATCTGACGATCGTTTCGCGGATATTATTGTAATCACCATGTAATCAAAAGATCAGCATACTATCAATAATTCCGCTCTTCGGAGATGAATGGATTTATAGTCAATGTGTTAAGAACGAATGATATATGTAATATTAATTAAAATATTAAAAAATATTAAGAATATTAAAAATATTAAAGTGTATACTGTCCTTTAAAGAAATTGTAAAATTAATCCTCCTATAATTTGGAAAATTCATTTTTTAATTTTTTTTATCCTTTGTTGAAATTTTAAGTAATATATATTTTTTTAATAAAAATTGATGTTTTTCTGAATATATATAAGACTTCGGTATGTAATTATAGTAAATTTCAACAAAGGATAAAAAAAATTAAAAAATGAATTTTCCAAATTATAGGAGGATTAATTTTACAATTTCTTTAAAGGACAGTATACACTTTAATATTTTTAAATTTTTTTAATATTTTAATTAATATTACATATACCATTCGTTCTTAACACATAGACTATAAATCCATTCATCTCCGAAGAGCGGAATTATTGATAGTATGCTGATCTTTTGATTACATGGTGATTACAATAATATCCGCGAAACGATCATCAGATGTTTAATATTTCTTTAATTTAAGACATTTTTTAAATTTTAGACTTTATAATATTCATGCTCAATTACGCATAAATTTTTATATGCATTTATATTCACATGTATCTTTATCTACATTCATATTTTTAAATTTTCATATATATTTATATTTATATTTCGTATATCTTAAATTTCAAATTTATTATATTACCATGTCATATTGGATATATATCTTTCGAAATTTAAATATTAAATATTGA
This sequence comes from Octopus bimaculoides, assembly GCF_046866305.1. Taxonomy (NCBI): domain Eukaryota; kingdom Metazoa; phylum Mollusca; class Cephalopoda; order Octopoda; family Octopodidae; genus Octopus; species Octopus bimaculoides. Next base: position 34,084,446 of record NC_142951.1, on the reverse strand, counting down.
TTTCCTGCGAATATTATTGATAATTTTATGAATTTATTAATAATATAAACACACACACACACACACACACACACACACACACACACACACACACACACACATATATATATATATATATATATATATATATATATATATATATATATATATATATATATATATATATATATATATATATATGTATATTTTTTTTATTTTATTTATTTATGTGTTTCAGCCAAGTGGCTGCGGTCATGCTGGTGCACCACCGTGAAATATATATATATATATATATATATGTATATATACGGCAAATAAGAAACGCTCAATTGTGTCTATTTATTAAATTAAATGATTACATACATATGTATGAGTGATACAAATTAAGGAATGGAAAAAGCTGATAACTGCATAAGCAAAAATATATATACATATATATATATATATATATATATATATATATAATAGATGGGTGTACAGGTACTAATCCCTCACGGCCGTTTATATGTTTACTTGCTCGTTTGTCCACACAGAATGATATACATACATATATATATATATATATATATATATATATATATATATATATATCTATATATATATATATATATATATATATATGTATGTATGTATGTATGTATGTATGTGTATATACAAACGGTTACATACCCTGCTACTGTCCCTTATGGGTGGGACACCTTTTCACCATGTTCTGTTACATCAGTTTTGCAGTCTGGGTCTCATCGGATACATAAAGGCTTATGCCTCGTTAAAAATGCTGAATTTTGGCTGTCATATTGTTCTATGCCCACCTGGTTAGGGCGTGAAGCATCGCTACAATATTCTGCTTGTTTTATTTTCTCAATGAAGAATTGCAAACACTCGTAAATATAGAAAAAAAATAATAATAGTTAATAAAAACAAAAAAAGAAATAAATTTACGTCGTGGATGTTAATGGAACACTTCACTACACTAATCCATTAAGTATTAGATATTAAATACATATAAGCATATATATATATATATATATATATATATATATATATATATATATATATATATATATATATATGCACACATACGTACGTATCGGAAGTGCTTACACCGCTCTTGTCTAGATCCGCTTTGTGCACACGTGCATACGGAAGTACGTGTGTGTGTGTGTGTGTATGTATATATATATATATATATATATATATATATATATATATATATATATATATATATATATATATATATATATATATATATATATATATACATATATATATATATATATATATATATATACATGTCCACATATCTACATAGGTGTGTGTGTGCGGACGCGGAGAGCCTATATCAGTGTCGTTGCCATACCGCTTCCATTCCGGTCTCAGCTTCGCTTGTTCAACATTCGCAGATCTGTGACGAGATGTGGCTTCGAACTTTAATCTTGCTAACCTTGGCCATTTCGGCGGTGAGTCCTTTGTTGCCTTCTTTGCTTGTAAAGCGTGTGTGCAGTTTATTATTTTTTTTTTTACGTGACTTTGTATACATACATATTCATTTCCTCAGCTTAATTAGACATATATGCATATATATATATATATATATATATATATATATATATAGACAAACACACAAACAAATAAATACACGCCTACACACACACACACATGCACACATGCGCCCACGTGCGTGTGCCTATATATCGACGTATACACATACATGATTATATATGTGTGAGGGTGTGTGTATGTGTACATACATACACATACATACATACCCACTCACACACGCACACATACATATGTGTGTGTGTATGTGTTCTGTGTGTGTGTGTGTGTGTGTGTGTGTGTGTGTATGCTCAATGGGATTCGGTCAGTTTCTGTCAAGCATATCCACTGGCAAAACTTTCGTTGGCCCGGGAACACTTGAAGAACGTACTCCGCAGTAGGAATGAAGCAGAAACTATGTAACTGTGACTCGAAATCGTAGACAACACACCTATGATTATATGCAATACACCTTATTGGAAACATTGATGCTTTTTATTAAGTCTTACTTGCTTTCTTCGTTTTTATATTTATTTATTTATTTATGTATGTATGAATGTCAAAATTTGATTTTTCCTGCTTTTAGTTTGGACATGCTGTGAAAAATGGACTTGGGGAATACATCGAGGATGCAGTTCAAAGTAAGTTACGGTCTTTTTTTCATATTCTGGTGGCTTCCAATATTGTCCTTTGGCCAACACACTCTTTCGCTGATGATAGAGAAGGACTATAGATAGATAGATAGATAGATAGATAGATAGATAGATAGATAGATAGATAGATAGATAGATACTTATGTACATACATACTTATAAACAAACATACGACCACACACGCACACATATAAAGAAATAATATTCAAAAAGTAATTTCTGAAATTACTGTCTACTCTAGAAAACCATTTTTCAGTGAACCATAAATACGGGAAGATTCTTAACAGACACTCAATCAAATTATCATATAGTTGTTGCCCTAATATGAAGAACTCGTCAGCGTCACCAAGGGCCCACTCCCAATTGTAACTGTTGAAACACTCAAGATTGTCCAGTTGACCAAGCATGTATGATAAACTTTGTCGTATATGACGCAGAAATCACAGCAACACTGCAAGATAACCTAACAAAAAGAAAAATTACATTGGGCTATGCGATGGCTATTTCAAAAGACATTATGCCATCCACCTGTTTTCCTTCCGACGCATCGGCAGTTCCAAAGCCACTAAGTTGGCTAGCCACGTGTGGGGTTAGAGGACCAACCGAACGCCACATAAAGATCAAGTAGAAAACCGTAGAGAAATCCATGTGGTATGTTAATGGATCAAAGAAATGCGTCTTAGGCGTAGCTGAGATTGCACAGTATTTTTAGATCTAAGAATTCCATCACACAACTGAATTCCCGAAATTTCAGCAAATGCTATCCTATGGGTAAATTTTGTTTAGTGAACTGGAAGACACCACTGTTACCAGATTGAGCAGCTGTCTCGCTACCTTGGACCTTCTCTTTTGAATTATTTTGCAACAATTAGTTTAATTATGGTTTTACAAGGATGTAACCCTAATTTTCTTTCATATCGTTACTTTTTTCGTTTTAATTCAACCTTCCATTTTTTGTTTCTATCTTCTCGTCTTTTTCTCGTAATTTCTCTTGTAGCAGCGTCCGGATTTGCAAATAGAATAGATCACATGCTCAAAACCCGAGGACAAAATGCTTAGCGGCATCTCATTTATCCTTACGTTCTGAGTTCAAATTCCGCAGCGTTCGACTTTACCTTTCGCCCTGTCAGGGTCGATAAAATAAGTACCAGTAGAGTACTGGGGGTCGATCTAATCGACTTTCCCTCTCCTCCCGAATTTCAGACCTTGTGCCTTTAGTAGAAAAGAGCATTATTAATAGTGGTATCGTTAACGCGGCCAGCTGAGAGAATCGTTACCGTGATGGACGACATGCAATGCAGACTCTACGGCCTTTCGTCCATCTTTATATTCTGAATTCAAATTTCACACACCTCACCTCTCATCCTTCTTGGGGGGGGGGGGTCAATAAAATAAAACCAGTTAAGCACTGGCGTTCATGTAAGCGACCTACTCCTTTCGCTAAAAATAGCTGCCAATATTGAAAATTAATTTTTTTAAAGCACTGGCGTTGATGTATGTAAGCGACCTACTCCTTCCGCTAAAAATAGCTGCCATTCT
>NC_142951.1:34065736-34075736 GCF_046866305.1 Octopus bimaculoides | reverse complement strand
TCCCTTTCCCACAAATTTTATGCTTTGTGACTTCAGTAGAAAGGATAACAATAATAATAATAATTATTATTATTATTATTATTATTATTTTATGTTTGACTTTTGTTTTGCATTTGTACAAGTTGGATCCAAGTCTCACCCAGAGACCTCAAGAGACAACAAGTTAGAAGTTCATGTAGGTGTTATGCCTAGGGTACCACATATTTGGATTTGTACAGTTTTGTTCTAGTAAATGTTTAAGAAACCATAAGAAAATTTATTTTTTATTATTATTATTATTATTATTATTATTATTATTATTGAGTGAGAGAGCAGTTGCTTGCCATCAAAGTGACACTGAGGTAAAATATACGAAACCCAATATACCCATCATGACTACCCGTCTGATAAGGGTACACCAGGCACATGCATCACAACCATATGTGCGCGACATGGTGATCTCATATCAAAATAAACACCGCATGCCCTCGCAGGTGGGACCCAGTTAGAATTTTCTTCAGGTCGGGTAGCCATCTCGCTCAAAAGGTCCCTGAATAAGGTTTGTTTAAGGATGTTGAGCAAAACACCCATGTTTCCAAAGGTGAAATATTCAAACCCCAAAGAATTCCTCTCAAAACATGGCTATGATGCTCCCCCACTACTTCTGTTCGTGATCAGAGATGCACATATCGTCAGCCACCAAGGGACATGCTCAACTGGTTAAGGCCAATCAACTGACAAGCAAATCTGTGGTATTGAGTAGAATATTTGCTGTAGACCATCTTTTTATACCAAGACAAACAATGTACAGGATAACACTTCCAATCAATTAAGATCAGAAGCCATGAGTGCCACTGCCTGGTACTGCATCCGGGCAATTATTATTATTATTATTATTATTATTATTATTGTTGTTGTTGTTGTTGTTGTTGTTGTTGTTATTATTATTATTACTATTATTATTATTATTATTATTATTATTATTATTATTATTATTATTAGTAGTAGTAGTAGTAGTAGTAGTAGTAGTAGTATTTACTTTTACTCTGCGTGTTTGTTACAATTACTCGCCGAGACACACCCAGCGTCCTTGGGCGAGTGAAGGTTAAGAGATGTTACAGTATGACTGAAGACTTGGGGAGGAGAAGTGGCAGGGGCAGAATCTTTAGGGCGCCGGACAAAATGCTTAGCAGTTTTTCGTTCGGCTTCATGTTCTGTGAACAGATTCCGCCGAGGTCGACTTCACTTTTCGCTGACTAGTTCAATCCTACTGCTTGGCACCCTGGGAAGGTGTCTCCTGCTACAGTCTGGTGTGTCCTTGAGCAAGACACTTTATTTCAAATTCACATTGAATTTTCGAACTGTTGTTTGTAAAAATTGTTACTTTGCTGGATGTTTGACGTAATTTAGACACATAGCTTGTTATGCCAATTTGCGTTTTTGTTGTTTCTCCCCCCCCCCCATTCCCGCGCGGGATGGAGGCAGAGATACCAGTAGCTGGTAAAATGAACATAACTAACGGAACGAGTTTCAAATTGAGAGAGGTAATTATACTTATAGATAAATTGCGAAAATTTGCCGAAAAGGAGCGAAACAAAGTAAAGCTGACCCCTCCTGAAGGTTTTTTAGCAGAAGTCGAATAGAAAACTATTATTTACAGGGCACTCAACATGAAAGAAAGAAAAATAGAAGCGGCGAAAGAGGAGGATATCGAAAGATGTTTGGAACGTTTTAAGGAGAAAGTGACTTTTTATACTCGTGGAAAGCAAGTTTCATCTGAATCCATCCCAGAAAGTTTCATCTGAATCCATCCAGCGGTTCTTGAGATATCTTGTCCACAGACGAACAGACACGACTGAAAACAATACCTCCGCTTTCGCTGAGGCGAAGATAATAAAAATCACAACAAAAATGACAAAATATTTCAAGTAAAGAAAATTTGTATTTTATTTCTGCGACGTTATAAAAAAAAAAACGAACTGTTATAATAATTCAGGCTACATTTCATGCATGTATGTATGTATGTATGTATGTATGTATGTATGTATGTATGTATGTATGTATGTATGTGTGTATGTATGCGTATAGTCTGTTAGTGCTTGAGTAGATGTGGATACATGTATGCATGTACACACTAACACACACACACACACCTATCTACCAATTTATTACATTTTTTCTACATTTTTTCGTGCAGCTGAAGATTGCTCTTCATATTGCATTTAAGGTAATGCTCACATTACTTAAATAAATTGAAGTAGCATGAAACGTGCGTACTGCAATCACTTTTGAAATCCGTGTTGCTTATTATTTGATATATATATATCTATATATATATATATATTAATACCAAAAGCTAATACTTATCCCCACTTAACTGTATATATTGCGCTAGAACACAGAATGCTGTGTTATTTACCATGACGTAACCTCTCATATTGTCGTCTAATTTATCTCTCGCTAGCACTATGAACAAGCGTGCTTTTATGCACCACATGTCCTTATGAGAATTTTTCTCTTGGTACATAACGCGGTGTTCTGCGTTCTTTTAACACAGCATCCACTTCTAAGTGGGGATATATATTGCATTTTGATATTAATACTGCTTCTGTTGCTTACGATGATACTAATAACAGTTTCATGCAGTTCCATATAAGATAAAGTTTCGTGGACACGTAAGACGAATTCATCTCGTCAAAGGTCGAAAGAAAATCGATGGATTTGAGACGACCTCAAGATTCTGAGCTTCTATTGGTCAGTTCATGTCACGTGGTGTAGATATCATGGCATCAATTCCTGATCTTTTCCTTATTCTTAATCACACGTGCTGAGAGAGGATGCTGGCTGGGAGCTGTTGGCACATTGCCGGATGGTCGGTGTGTGTAATGTATTCAATGACGTCGAATCATTACGTTTGATACGTTGCATGGTAGGATGGAAGCGTTTTGTGAGTCGCCGAACAAATAAAGAAAATATCTGCTGTCGCTTCCATACCATCAATGCGACACGACATGAACTGACTCGTAAAGCCCCATATCTAGGAAACCATATTGAACTTCTTTACGATTCACTACTTTTCTTTCAGTGTTTGAAGAGATGGGATCGCCCAATGTTCTTACCAAATTCTAAGTCATATGGAACTAAGTCAAACTCTTACTAAAAAATATAAGAGACATTTACCAAATGTGTTCAATTCCACTTTCTTTTGTTTGTTCACTCACTCGTGTGTATGTATGTATGTATGTATGTATGTATGTATGTATGTATGTATGTATATGTGTGTACATATGCTACAAAATTCATTTTCGTTCGAATCTTAAGTTTCATCTAACTCTTTATTCAACTTCTCAGTTTGGTGTTAATAAAACTGAATTTTTAGAACATAAAATTAACACACACACACACACACACACACTCGCGTTGTGTATAGAATTACATGTTTGAAGGTTTGTGTATGTATTTATATATATGCGTGTATTCGTATATGGTACGTGTATTCATTCGTTATTCTGAAGAAGATTTAAAAAAGGTAGTCGTTTATTCCGTTATTCCATAGTCTTTGTCGGGGGGAAGAGCCAGGGTTTTATCCTGAAAAATAAATAAAATAAAAGCAACTAGATTTATAAATAAAAAGAATGAAATAAAAACAAAGAGAAGTTCAATAACAAAAATTTTGTTCGAAGCACTAATGATTTTCCCTTCTCTAACATCAACATCAACGATTAGACCAACAACAACAACAACAATAATCCTTTCTAATTTTAGCAAAAGGCCAGAAAGTGTAGGGGTGGGGGTCAGTCAATTATGTCGACCGCAACACTTGATTGGCATTTTATTAATTGACCCTCGACGGTATTTGAACTCAAACCGTAAAGAGCCAAAGAATTACCGCCTGGAATTTTGTCCAAGGCGATAACGATTCTGCCATTTCACCATCTGAATGATGATGATGGTGATGATGATGATAATCCTTCGTACTGGAGGCACGAGGCCTCAAATTTTGTGGGATGTGACTAGACGATCACATCGACCTCACTACACAACTGGTGCTTAATTTACCGACCCCGAATTTGAACTCATAGCGTAAAGAGCCGGAAGAATGACCCTTAATCATTTTGTCCAACATGCTAATCCGGCACGAGGCCAGCAATGTTTAACTGTTGGGATTTATTGAATATTGTCCGTCTTGATACCTGATTGGTATTTGATTCTATCGATCATCGAGAGACGAATGGCGAAGTTGTTCTCGGCTGGATTCGAACTCGGGAAAAGCTATGCAAAGTCATGCTCTTCGTTTCCGTCAGTCGCCCACCCTTACCAAGGTTCAATGGTAGGAGCTTTATTCGCATCGTGCCACCCATCCGATCGACCGTGACGCAGGTTACACTGAGATACAAGATACAAGTTACAGACAGCACTTAGAATATACCCGTGCATAGCCGAAACAAGACGAAATGTTCATGGTTGGAACGCCTTCCATGAAAGGTCTGCTTCATCAGGACTGACCGTGGGCGGAGCATGCGTTTGTGCAAACATAGTGGTATACGTGTACATGTGTGCATATCGGTATCTATGTGTTTGTGTGTATCTGTGTGTATGTGAGTGTGTGTGTGTGTATTTAGGCGTGCGTGTTTGAGTGCGTGCGTGAATAGTTGAACTTCTTTACTTACGGTGGCAAAGTCGGTTTAAGAATTCGTGGCTCAGTTGCACCATACTGCTTATCTTGGTGGCGTCCAAAATATTACGTTCTCCAGTAATGCTTGCCAAAGTTTTATCCGAATTTAATTTATCCATCTTAATTACAAACACTTCAATGCCGCTTTCACGGAGAAACCTCGCATTTGTCTTCACTCCTTCTGGATCACTCAGTTTTCCTTTCAAGAAAATAACTGCCACCTTACGTGCTCCTTTGCGGGCGCCATGTTTACTCATAAAAGATATCGTTGCAGTTTCTCTTAAAAGAGTTGTGATGGACGTTTTGTAGAAGATGTCGAGGTGATCAAGTATTTTAGTCCTGGTTTGATAGGTGTTGAAGTGGAAATCTGAAAAAAATCCATAAAATTATATGTATATATATATATATATATATATATATATATATATATATATATATATATATATACACGATTATATTGAGGGTACATGTTTTTGTGAGATACTCAGCCCCTTTCAAGTTAATTCAAGAGAAAGTAATTTAGGTAAGCGAATAACTAAATCGTCATATACATGCGTGTGTTTATGTGTGCAAACACATACATATAAATATATATATATGTATATATATATATATATATATATATATATATATATATATATATATATATATATGTGTGTGTGTGTGTGTGTGTGTGTGTGTGTGTGTGTGTGTGTGTGTATGTATGTATATATGTATGTATGCATGTATGTATATATGTAAGTATGTACGTTTGTTTGAGTGTATGTGCGTGAACTCATTGCTTAAATGGCCACTAAATATAGTTCGTGGACGATTGATAGTTTGGATGGGCACTGATGAAAGAGCAAAAACTCCTGGAGTATGGCATATACGCCCATTAACCATTTTACATTTTCGATCTCATCGTTGTTGTTTACATCAGGCGTCTCGGATACGAAACTCTGTAGCAAAATCAGTGCTGGATTAATTTCTAAACAAAATCTGTAGAGATAACCTTAACAAGTGTTGTAATTGCACTGCTAACACAGAAGAAAACAGTATTCACTTATAAAAGCGTTTGATATACTTTCTAGTATATCATGGATTCATAACGAAATACGATGTCCCTAAAGGTCATTAATAACGAGTTTGCTTTATACTTACTTTTTAATGCGTGGCATTTTCCAGTAATCATACTAAACATAAATTTTTTCTTAGTAAGATACTCGTCTGTGATTGAACTCTTGATGAAGGTAGTAACAGTGTGTGTCTCTTCGTAACCCATGACAGAAGAATCAAACACGAAGTTTACGTCAACCATTCCCTTACATTCTGGAAATAAAACAATAAATTTCTTTAAAAATACTGATGTTCAATCATCATATATCTCTATTGTATTTGTCTGTACCAGTGTGTGTGTGTTTGTTTGTATGAATGTATGTGTGTGTGTGTGAATGTGTGTGTACGAGTGCATATATGAGTGTGTGTGTGTGTATGAGTATGTGTCAGTGCGCTTTACCTGTCTAATATGAAGAATTTGATCACATAAACGCACAGAATTAACTATTGTAGAAATATATACGCATGTCCCTTGAACTAAACATGCAACGAAGCAATTATATATGAAACACAAGTCACGTCAGTGAAAACAAACGTTTATATTGTACGTAAACTCTATGTTACAAATGTAAGAATGTAAGTTTAAACAACAATATTTCAACCAGTCTTCTTTCAGAAAGAGGCAAAAATTAAATTTTAAAAATTATTCAATTGTTAACTGAATGAAAAAAAAAAGGCACAACACAATAACAAAAAACAAAAAAAAAACCAGTAATTTCAGTCTCAAATGGAATAGACTACAGAGATGCGAAACAATATAGAAATGTGACAAAAACTGAGAGCTAGGCTAAACTAGGAAATGGTTCCAACTCAAAATCTTTAATAAATTTGCAAACGTCAGATCAGAGATCTTTGTTGAACAGCGTCAGTTTGGCAAGTATCTTGAGCCAATGGAAAAACATTATCACCGCATGTGTGAACGGTTAATACTTAGAGACTAAAAAATCTTTTGTCATATTCTATAGAAGTACCCCCGCATCCCCAAACGCCACATTTTATTTTCACTACCCATATAAAATACTTTTGTGTAACAGAAGTTATTTTGACAATAACAAGAAGAAAACTCCCTTCGATGATGAACAGACGTTAAAAATGATATGGGTGATAACTATAAAGATATCAGCTAAAAAGATTATTTTGAAAAGAAGATAACTCAATTCAGAGTGTATGCATGTATGTATGCATGCATGCATATATGCACGTATATATGCATGTATGTATGTATGTACGTATGTATGTATGTACGTACGTACGTACGTACGTACGTATGTATGTATGTATGTATGTATGCATGTATAGATAGATAGATAGATAGATAGATAGATAGATAGATATAACAGCTTAAAAAAATTTCATATATGTATATATACATTTATATTTGGTTAATATATATATATTCGTATATATACACATATAATATATACGCATACACCCTTCGTTGACGGAAGGATTAGGGGATATTAATTCCCTGAAAAGCGGCCAAGCAGCCATGGAACATATCTAGGTAATCTCCGTTATTTTTTCTGTGTGCGACCAAAATAACAAGACGCTTTTGGTTTAGTTCAGTTACCACAGCATAGGTGTTACCGACTGTTGTCTAGTTATATTGTATTTATCTTCCCGTACACATATACTTGGCGTTATCTTCATTGATGAAGTGGTTCGCTACAGAATCAATTGTAAGGTGTTTTATTGATTAAACTTACCTTGTTTTTCACGGAATTCTTCATCACTCAAGTGTAAGCAGGCAACTATTTGATGGACTGGATTTCTGATGGGTGGGGTGGGGAATGCTGACCAGCTCCCCTAGCGGGTTGGCATTATGCGAAAGTTAAAATGATAAAAAGAGCATTGTGACCTGGTCTATCATGTGATCATGTGATATATATATATATATATATATATATATATATATATATATATATATATATTTTTCAAAGGTTTAAATTTATACATTTAAAAGGAGGTTTAATCTGGAGTTTAATCTGGAAAATTATATATATATATATATATATATATATATATATATATATATATATATATATATATATATATATAGGGGAAGGTTCATCTATAAATGCCTGTCAAAGAATGTGAGGCTCCAAGGGCGCTAACGAGGAAGTGGTGGGTGGATGGGGACACTCAGAGATACCACGAGGTGAACGAGGGCTTTGTGGGAGCGGCAGGGTTCATATACTCACCTTCATCTGTACCTGAGGAAAAAGAGAAGATAATAATAATAATAATAATAATAATAATAATAATAATAATAATAATAATAATAATAATAATAATAATAATAATAATAATAATAATAATAATAATAATAATAACAATAATAATAACAATAATAATAATAATAATAATAATAATAATAATAATAATAATAATAATAATAATAATAATAATAATAATAATAATAATAATAATAATAGTAATAATTATAATAATAAACTTCAGATGCTAAAACTTGTTGAAAAACATGAAAGACCGAAAAGACTTCACTCTATTCTGAAAGAGAGCACGAAATTCGCTACTGGTCTCTTAGAGACCTACAAGATTGATCAGGTTGAAGGAAATGCGCCAACTGCTGCTGCAAAGAAAATAAAATTAATTGCAAGGGCAAAAGCACATGAAAAATTAGCTAGCAGATGGGAACAGAAACCTCTGCATGGCAAATATGTGGCTCGTAGCAAACAAGCTGATATCGACCAGAAACACACGCATCAATGGTTACGAAGCTCAGGGCTAAAAGCAGAGAATGAAGGTTTCATATTAGCTGCTCAAGACCAAAGCTTATTAACCCGGAACTACCAAACCAATGTGATAAAAAATGGAGCTGACCCAAAATGCCGATTCTGTAACGATGAGATTGAAACTATAGACCACCTAATATCAGGGTGTAGAGTCTTAGCACCTGTAGAATATAAAGCAAGACATGACAGAGTCTGCCAGTATTTACACTGGACAATATGTCGGCATTATAAAATCAAAACCGCTGACAAATGGTATAAAGACCATCCTGAAACTGTGACTGAGGGAGAAAATGTGTCGATTCTCTGGGACTTCCCCGTACATACCGACAAGACTATAAAAGCTAATAAACCGGATATTACTATAAAAGATCAGACAAAAAAGATGTGTTTATTAATTGACATGAGTATTCCTTGCGATCACAATATAGCGGGGAATGAATTTGACAAGATCAGTAAATATAAAGACTTGCTAATAGAAATTGAAAAAAATGTGGTATCTCAAGGCGACTACCATACCAGTGATTGTAGGATCTCTATGAATGATAAAAAAAAAAAGGTACTGAAACCTATTTGAAAATGATACCAGGCTCACCATCCCTACAGGAAGTGCAAAAAATCGTGTTAACTGGAACGACTCATGTACTGAGAAGAGCAGATATCCATTTTAAATGAAATCATTGATATTTGGACCTCTGGTGAACAGAGCTTTCATACGGAGTTTTAAAAAGTAGACAGAAAAAAGCTCAATGAATGGGTCAGGAAGATAAATTATATCGTTGGTGATATCAGGACTGACAACATCACAGACACCAACAATCTGATAAATGCAATCTCGATCTTTAGTTTTGAAAGCCAAAGGTAAATGTCAACATAACCTGAGGGGCCGCCGTGGTGGAAAAGGAGGATAACGCAATCTATTAAAGAGACCGGAAAGCATATTAAAATTCTGGAACGGAAAAAGGGAAATGAAGTTCAGCGAGAGAAACATGTTGAACTAGAGAAGAAGTATAGGGTGAAGAAGAGAAAGGGAATTAATGTTGTGATTGAGGAGTTAAAACAGAGGCAGAAAGGTAAAGCATATAAACTAAAGAGATGTGAATAGAGAATTGAGAAGTACAGATTAAACAGACGTTTCGAACAAAATGAGAAACGAGTCTACCAGGAGCTGGATGGGAAAGAAAAAGGTGAAAAAGAGACATGCCGGATGCTGAAGAAAGCAAAAGATTCTGGGCAAACATATGGTCTCAGGAGAAACAGCACGAAATTGAAGCAGAGTGGTTAAAGATACTCAAAGAGGCGGGAGACTGGAAAGTATCAGCAGGAGGATTTGAGAATAATCGAGGAGATGATTAGAGATCAGTGCAGGAAAATTCCTAACTTGAAAGCGCCTGGCCCAGATGGGGTTCAAGGTTTTTGGTTTAAACACTTGACAGCTCTACACGGGAGAATTGTGAGACAGATGGACGAAATACTGACTAGTGACATTCAAGTA
>NC_142951.1:34050736-34053236 GCF_046866305.1 Octopus bimaculoides | reverse complement strand
CATATAGCCGTCCGCTGCAAAGTTTCGCTAAACAATTTCGGTGGTGGACCAAATTTGGATGGAGACTTAAATTTCGATGGTACCATTTTTATATTCTTTTAAAATCCCATGATTTTTTATGGTACGGGTATACTAATATATATACATGTGTGTGTGTATATATATACGTGCATTTGTGAGTATGCGTTTGTATGTGCGTGAGTGCGTGTATCCATGTGTAAGTGCGTGAGTGTATGTGTGTGTGCGTGTACCACCCGGCATCTTGAGTAAGTATCTTCTACTACCATTAACTCGAGTCGATCCAAGCCCCGTGGTTGATAGAGTAAGTGATAGGCGACTGTACTGAAGCCAGTTGGATTGATTGAAACTGAATCCGTACTTATATTTATTCTTGGGCAATAGTTTTAATTCCAAGCTCGATTTTAATTGCTTTTTCTTTGGTTTCCGTTAATCGATTTTATACCTTCTGAAAACCTCTCAAAATATTTATCATTTTAAGTACAAGGTCTTGTAAAAAGGGGCTCATGGTTTCAAACCTTAAACTTACGTAATTCCTGCTTTCATTTTTGTAGTTTCCTTCTCCATTTGTCTAAAACCTTTCAAACGCAGTTTCTGACTCATCGTCCTCCTCTTCTCCACCCATTCTCCGAAGCTCCACAAAGAACGACTACACTAATTACTTGTTGTTCTCTAATTAAGCGATAAAATATATATGCCGTGAAGCTGGTTTCGATCCCACTGCGTTCATCTTGAGCGAATCAAATGTCTTTCTACACCCATAGCCTCATAGCTTCGGATCGACTCAAGCCTTCTGACCGAATAAGGAGAGATGAGAGACCCGTGATAACGTTCGTTGGATAGGACGTGCTTGTAAGTGTGTGTGTGTGTGTGTGTGTGTGTGTGTGTGTGTGTGTGTGTGTGTGTGTGTGTGTGTGTGTGTGTGTGTGTGTCTATCGCTGTGTTCAAGTAATGGATCTGAACAGAAATGTACGGAACAAATATTGGCATAAAGCAAAACAATGAAATGAGATACGGAAGGAAGGGAAAGGAAGGAAGAGAGAGAGAGAGAGAGAGACACACACACACAGCAAAAGAAAGAAAGAAAGAAAAATGATGAAAGAAAGATGATGAAAGAAAAAAGAAAGGAAGGAAAAAGGAAAAGGAAAGAAAGAAAGAAAGAAAGAAAGAAAGAAAAACGGAAGGAATAAAAGAAAAAGAAGGAAAAAATTGCAAAAATAATGAAAGAAAGAACAAAGGGAGGAAAAAGAAAGGAGGGAAAAGAAAGAAAGGATGGAAAATAGTATAAGATATCGTACCATAATACTGCCTACATTTTTCTGATATTTATTACATTTACTACTACTACTACTACTGTTATTATTTTTTTTTTTTTTCTTTTTCTTTCAGGCGGCGAGCTGGTAGAATCGTTTGCATGCCGGGTGAAATGCTTATTTCACCAGTTGGTACGTTCTGAGTTCAAATTCCGCCGAGGTTAACTTTACCTTTCATCCTTTCGGGGTCTATTAAATGAGCACCAGTTACGCACTGGGGTCGATGCAATCGACTTAATCCCTTTGTATGTCCTTGTTTGTCTCCTCTATATTTTGCCCCCTATGGGCAATAAAGAAATAAAATTATTATTGAAAGATACAGAAAAGGAAATAATTTTATTCTCAAATGCTAATAAAATAGCATGAACAGGATAAACCATCCATATTTTATAGAAAAATTTGTTGGCCGCCAGCTAAGAGACTCAAACTCACATGCCTGTGACTACGTGTCAAGTGCTTTACCATTAAACTAAAGCACCCATCGACAATTTCTTTTGCTATTTTAAGATATATAAATCTAGCTTTATAAGACGCTATCGTACGTTAAATTCAACTATTATCATCATTATAATTATCATTATTATTATTATTATTATTATTATTATTATTATTATTATTATTACCATTATTACCATCATCAATCATCATCGTTATTATTATTGCTGCATTTGTGCCAAAATTTCAAGTTATAATTATTATTGTTGTTTTTCATGTTATTGTGTGTTTTTTTGGCTTTTTTTTTTGTTCTTTTCTTCTTTTCTTTAAATTACTTTTATTGATGATTTGTCTTTAATTATCTTCAGTCATTAACATACTCTCACCTGATTGGATAGTTGCCGAACTGCAGCGCCCGATCAATGTACTTTATGCCCGATCTGAAACGGTTGACAGACATAGCAAGAACGTTACAAGCTGCATGTACAATCATGGAACGCGGCGGCGGCGGCGGCGGCGGCGCGAAGCAGCAGTAGTCTCCCTTGGCAACATCACATGCGCCATTATTTTCATTTGTCGCTGTTAGTGTTCACGCGCGCGCATCTGTGTGTGTGTGTGTGTGTGTGTGTGTGTGCATGGGGGGGTGTGGAGCGCTCAGAGATACTTTTTAAAACATGTCTCTATAGACTGATCAACTATATGCGTTTAACACTAGGCTTTAACACTACACACAC
>NC_142951.1:34045736-34048236 GCF_046866305.1 Octopus bimaculoides | reverse complement strand
CCATGCAGAATAAAGATTATACCTCTACTCTGTGTGTGTGTGTGTGTGTGTGTGTGTGTGTGTGTGTGTGTGTGTGTGTGTGTGTGTGTGTGTGGTACTTTGTGTGTGTCGAAATTTGAAAGAAAGACGACTACACCTGTAAGTACCATTACTTAAATAAACAAATATCTTGAATAACGCTATTCAAAAGAAGGTTTGCATTTTCTGAGTTCAGAACTGAGAAAAGTAATAAGGAGAATACAGGAGGCAGTCGAAAAAGCTAGTTTCTATATATGGCTGAAGCGAGAAGACCAAAAATGGCTTGGAAGCCATAACATGACGGCTGGGAAATAGCATCGTTAGGTGAGACTGGCAGACATTTAAGCAGCATCGCTGATTGACAGGGAGCGGTCTCGTTCATGGCACCCCACCTCCGCCTGGTTGGAAGGCTTGTTCTACCAAACAGCTGGTCGGCTCTGTGGAAGTCAGGTTTAGAGATGGCGCGGGCCAAGATTACGCGCCCTTCCTCTCCATTGGTCAGTTGAAGTTTAGACAGTGTCACGTGACAACAAGCTGGTGCTGGCTGATGGAGCCTACTAGGGAGTATTTAGAAGGGGAATTTTGGCAGGATGGTCAGTCTCCCGCAGACACTCGTTGACGCTGCATCGAAGAAGCCAGGGAACAGAAGTCAAAAGGAGAAAGAAGAAACGTACTGAACACCAGAGCTGAAGACACCTCCGAAAGGCGGAGCCCCGCCACTTCGAAAACGGTAGAGGAGTAGGGGCCGAAACTGGACGTCGTTCCTCCTGATAATGTCTTTAGCCACTGGAGCTGTTGAGGTAGCAAACCACGAATCGCGGTTGGAATTCCTCCTGGTTCCGAGTATTTTACGCTAAATTCTAGTTTTCCATAGAATTTCCCTTCTTAAATGGTATCCATTTAAATATACATACACGTATGTAAATATGTATTGTATAGAGTATAAGTGCGTGTGTGCGTGCACGTATGTGTAAGTAAATGCATGTTTATATACATTTACATACGTGTGTGTGTATATATATATATATATAAGTAAATTTCTGTATGTGTGTGTGCGTATACACCCATAAACATACATGCATGTATACACTCACATATGTTATACATATATATACATACATACATACATATATATATATATATATATATATATATATATATATATATATATATATATATATATATATATATATATATATATGTATGTATGTATGTATATATATACATATATATGTGTATATTCATGCACAAACACATATATGCACGTGTATATATATATAATAATAATAATATATATATGCATGAATGTATACGTATATATATACATATATATATATGTATGTATATACATACGTATATGTATATGTGTGTGTGTGTGTGTGTGTGTGTGTGTGTGTGTGTGTGTGTGTGTGTGTGTGTGCATTCGTATACATACGTATGTGTATACGTGTTGAATGAACAAAAAGGATGAGAAAACATGAGAAGGGACAAGTTTCACAAAGGAATTCGAGAGACAGACAGATTAACAAAATGGCAGACACACAAGCACAGACAGACAGACAAACTGACAGATAGGCAGGCAGGCAAAGGACGGACAGACAGACAGACCACCAGAAAATGAGGCGGACAGACCGGGGGCGAGATGTGAAGGAGTACAAGAAAGAAACGAAGCGATACTCACGTTCGTCTTTTGGCATCGGTGTCGTGGTGGTAGGCAGAGTCGTGGTGGTAGTAGGCAGAGTCGTGGTGGTAGTAGGCAGAGTCGTGGTGGTAGTAGGCTGGGTTGTTGTGGTAGTGGGCGGAGGTATTGTAGTGGGCGGAGCTATTGTAGTGGGCGCTGTTATGAAATGAAAATAAAATAGAATAACTGTAAAATAAAATAAAATAAAATAAATTATAGGCGCAAGCGTAGCTATGTGGTAAGAAGTTTATTTCCCAACCACATAGCTTCGGGTTCAGTCCCAATGCGAGACACCTTGGGTGAATGTCTTCTGTTATTACCTCGGCCGACCAAACTAATGATGACGTCACACTAACGATGAGGGATGAAGTTATGGAGTTTTTGGGATGGTGGGGAATTAGGCGCGAGCGTGTCTGCGTGGTAAGAAGTCTGCTCCCCGGTCACATGGTTTCGGGTTCTAATTTAGTATGTGGCACCTTGGCAAGTGTCTTCTACTTGCCGACCAAGGCCTTGTGAGGGGATTTCGTGGACAGAAACTGAAAAGAAGCCCGTCGTAAATGTGTGTATGCGTGTGCGTGTATGTGTGAGTATGCGTGTGTGTGTGTGTCTATGTCTATGTTTGTCCCCCCCTTCTCAACCTGTGTTGGTGTGTTTACGTCCCCGTATCCTAGCGGTTCGGCAAAAGAAACAGATAGAATAAGACCCAGGCTTTGCGGGGAAAAAATAAAAAATAAAAACCTATTTGCGTCGATCCGTTCGGCTAAAAAATTCTTCAAGGTGCTGCCCCAGCATGGCCGCAGT
>NC_142951.1:34023236-34035736 GCF_046866305.1 Octopus bimaculoides | reverse complement strand
GATAAATGGTAGAAACAATGGACTTCTCAGACGATACGTCTGACAGCGAGCAAACAAATACTGAGTTCAAATCCCAGAGGGACAAAAAAATTCTCTTTCTTCACTCCTGTCACAAAATTTGGTGCAAAGAAACATGAAGTGTCATAATCATTAACACCTTGATTCCTGGTTCGTGACACGGTATAGGCAGCAGATGATCAGGGACGAAATGACTTTTGGTGATTCTGTGTACAGTGTTGTCCTTATTGACGCATGTTTTCATGGTACCTCAAGAGCACAACATAATGCTGGTGTTGTGCCCCAGTCGTGAATGTTGGGGGAAAAAAAAAAAGCTTTCCTATTGGTTGTTCAGGGAATAAAATGCGACCTGCGATACATTTAAAAAGCATAAGTAACTTGATGTCTTTTTACCTTTCTACGTAGGAGAGGTAAAAAGGTCGATAACTCTACGTTAATTCATCATAGACCTCTGGCTTGTAGGGGACACGGCATTTCGTTATGCAACCATAGTCTATAACAATAAACGAGAAATTCTGTCTGTCCGTCCGGGACCCCTGTATCTCGTCTACATTTGCTCGACATAGACACATTATACCTTTTTTGGAATCAGGATGGTCCCGGGATTGAAAATCTGCCCTTCATTTCGTTCTTGAACATCCAGCATTAAGATCAGGTCTGGGTGAGGATTTGTTGTAAGCTAACAGTTGAAAATACAAATTTTAAAAAAAACTCCAAAAATTCGTGAACTTACAAGCTTTTCATTTAAACTGAATTTAGAGTAAGACCATATTTGGTAGGGGACTATTAAGTGCTTTATTATTATTGCTCTCTTTAGTTTCCGGGCGCGGGCCCAGTCAGCCCTCCACAGGAGCTAACCTAAATGTCCACATGGAATGCGGCTTTTAAGCTAGTACACAATAAAGTATATCAAACGTTTTTTCTATTTTTTTTTTGGTTTTGTTTTTCTTTTACAAGCCACCCCATTATCGCCCATCTTTTCTTCAACACCCCACTGGAACTTTCCACCACCTGCTTTTGGAACCACCGCCTGCTTTTGGAACCACCGCTCTAGGCAGATAAAATGCTTTTCATATATTTTGCTCGTGTCTTTATGAAGTGTCTGATTTTTTCTCGTGTTTTTATTATTTCTTGCCTCCCCCGGGATTAAGGTGATCATGGTCATGATGCTACTTGTTTCTTCGTACCAAATTCTATGTAATTTATACTCTATAGTAAAAATGATGAGAGAGAATCTTTTTCCCTTGAGGGATTTCAACTCACAATTTACCTACCCACTGTGAGGCATATCGCCTGATAAGGCTGTTGTTTCTGGCATGTTAATCACGCTCGTCATAATCATCCTAATTTGTTATTTAGTAGTATAAAACAATAATAAAAGGTCAAGTTTCACCAGAGATGTCGTCAGAGAGATTGTTTAATTGTTTGTTGGTGTCAAAAACCTGATAATTAATTAACGTTGTACGAAACATTTAAATGATAATGTAGAACCACACTAGTTGTCTATGATGAATCGAGTATGGAATTATGTGGAAGATGCGGCAGATCTGTTGCACAGTCCGACATCAAAGATGATAAGGAGCATAGGGTTACTTCATGTGAAAAGGGTTACTTTATTGGGGTAGGATTACTATATGTGGGTGGTGTTACTTTATCTGGGTACAATCACTTTATCTTTGCTACAGTTGATCTGGCGCTATGAAATCGAAGCGGGAATCACATGATTACGAAATGAACCCCTTTAATTACATGACCATGCCTGAAACTTGTTCATAAACTCATCGACATCAACTAACAAGACCCCCTTAACTGATGCAGCTAGTTGTTGTAATGCTACTGAAGACATTTTCATTGTCAGCCGTCGCCAATGTTCAGACCTTGATGTTATTAAACCGGAATATTTTCTATCTGCCTCTCTTTCGCCCTCCCCCCTCTGTATAAACCGGCTTTTGTCATCCACCCAAAAGGCTTTGGTCAGCCCAAGGCTATAGTAGAAGACACTTGCTCAAGGTGCCACGCAGTGGGACTGAAACAAGAACCATGTGGTTGAGAAGCAAGCTACTTATAACACAGCCACTCCTGCCCCTATGTTTATTTGTTTCTTTTTTCTTGTTTTTTTTTTTGCATTATTTTTGGTTTTTAGTAGGATTGCTATTGAGAAACTGTCATTAAAAGATCGTTAGTCTTTCCTTCTCAGAATCTTTTTTGCATTACCATCTCAACGCAATCCTTCTCCGTTTTAATCTCCAGTTCCTGTTTTTACCCTACATTTCAACTAGGTTGCAGCGAAGCCATCAAACAAGCCTTCAGTCTGGTCGCTCGACATGCTAAAAATAGCATTTAAATCAATCTAAAACCCGAAACCTTCCTCCATCTTTCAAACCGGATATAATGCATTAGATAATGTTATCCGTGTTTGATATGTAATGGGTCAACGTTAAATTGGTGGGAGTGGGGGCGTCTTTGATCATGGATCATAGGTTTCTTTGATCACAGGTGACCATGGGTTATACAACAATAAGCTATTACTGCTGCTGCGACTGCTGCTGCTGCGACTGCTGCTACTGCAACTGCTGCTGTTTATGATGCTGCTGTTGTAGTGGTGATGTGGTTTAGATGGAAGTGAAAAAAAAGGGAAAGAAAGAAACGGACAGAGTTAAAAAGCAAATGAGAGATGGGCATGGTGGGGGAGGCGGGGAGACAGAGAGAGAGAGAGATAGAGAGAGGCTAGTGAATAGACAGACAGACAGACAGACACGCACACACAGACGGGGCGACAAAAAAGAAGATAGAGAGAGAAAGAGAAACAGAATGAAAAAGAGAAGTACAGAGTGAGAGAAAGATGACAAAAAAAGAGGCCGGGAGAGACAGGTGAACAAACGGAGAGAGAAAGAGAGAAGGATAGAGTGGCAGAGGTGAGCTGGTGGAGAAAGGAGAGAGAGGGAGAGAGTGACAGAGAGAGAGAGAAAGATGGTTAGACAGAGATTGATAGATGAACAGAGAGACACGTAAAGACGGAAAAACAGAAAGATGGAGAGAAAAACTGTTTAAAAAAACAACATCAAAAGACTAATGAATAGAGACAGATTAGTAGAAGTGATGTCGTAGACATATGAGTGATGAGGATTTAAGCTATGTATGGATGGCAAACAGTGACACGATGACAAAATGACCTTTTAACTAGATTCGGTGTGGGTGTTGTTAAAACATGTACTAATACTGTGTTCACAGCTTCTAGAAACAGTAGACGACAATTAAATGGTTTTAACGACGTGCAGAGGCTCAGCTCTCACCGTCTCTTTCTCTCCTCCCCTCTCTCTCTTCCTCTCTATCCATCTATCTTTCTATCTTTTCATCTCTTTATGCCTGTTTCTTGTACACACACACACACACACACACACACACACTATTTTTGGCACTTTCTCACATATGCTCACACCCACTTTTCCTTTTTACACTGTATGAATGCATGTATGTATATATGTGTATGTATGTATATATTCACATATATGTATACATACATATAAATATATATATATATATATATATATATACATACATATAAATATATATATATGTACATGCATATATATATATATATATATATATATATATATATATATATATATATATATATATATATATATAGGTTCAAATAAAGGAAAAAGACAAATAACAAAAAACAACAACGTGAGGACGTGATACAGATTGTGTTACTGGACGCTCGGGAAAGGAAAGAGAGAGAATATGACGTTTCGAGCGGAGCTCTTCGTCGGAAACAAGGAAAGTCCAAGGAAGGGAAAAACGGAGGAAGAAAAAATCGCCACCGATGTCCACGAGAGAGAGAGAGAGAGAGTGAGAGACATACACACATACACATGTGTATAACGCATGTATGCATGTATGTATGTGTGTATGTGTATATATATACATATACATATATATGTGTGTGTGTGTGTTTTATCTTTTATCTTTTATGGGTTTCAGCCAGAGGCCGAGGCCATGCTGGGGCACCGCCTTTACTGCATCCGGGGATTTTTCCAGTATTGCTTCTGGCGAGTTGGACGTAGCCGCTCTTCAGTGTGCCTCCTGTCACGATGTCGGTTCATCTGGAATTGCAGATGAAAAAAGTGACTAGAGGTTCTTTGAAGATTTCTATGTCTACGCCTTGCAAATCTCTGATGTTCTGTGGTTGTGCATTAAAAAGTTGTGGTTCTTTCAATCCCAATCTATTTCAATATATGTATGTATGTATGTATGTATGTATGTATGTATATATATGTATGTATATATATATATATATATATATATATATATATATATATATATATATATATATATATATATATATATATATATATATATATATATATATATATATATATATATATATATATATATATATATATATATATATATGTATGTATGTATGTATGTATGTATGTATGTATATATGCATGTACGTATACATGCATGTCCGTATATATGTATGTATGTATGTATGTATGTATGCATGTATGCATGTATGTATGTATGTATGTATGTATGTATAAGGTTCAAATTTACAGAAAACAAAACACGAAGACAGGTGTAGGAACAACGAGCAGATGTATTAGTATTTGTTTAACGCTTGGGAAGAATGGAAAAGTCTTTGACGTTTCGAGCCTACGCTCTTGGGCGGAAAGGATTGATTGGAAAATGTATATACATATATATATATATGTGTGTGTGTGTGTGTGTGTGTGTGTGCATGTATATATATATATATATATATATATATATATATATAATCCTCCACATATATCCACACTTACAAGGATTTTGAGCAAATAAACGTATAGAAAATGGGTGCATCTGTACTAATATTGCAGTAATGCAAATGTATATAGATTTATTAAAACGATTAAATGTTTTGATAACATGAACAAGGTACGGCTCTCTCTCTCCCTCTCTCTCTCTCTCTCTCTCTCTCTCTCTTTCTCTCTCTCTCTCTCTCTCTTTCTCTCTCTCTTTCTCTCTCTCTCTCTCTCTATCTATCTATCTATCTATCTATCTATTTATACACCTATCTATTTTTCTATCTTGCTATCTATTTATGTCTGGCTCTAGCACACACACACACCCACTTTCTTTTTTTACACTGTATATAAGTATATATATATATATATATATATATATATATATATATATATATGTGTGTGTGTGTGTGTGTGTGTGTGTGTGTGTGTGTGTGTGTGTGTGTGTGTGTGTGTGTGTGTGTTTATATATATGTATGTATGTAGGTATGTATTATGTGTGCGTATGTATGTATGTATTTGCACACACATATACCTATATAAACATACATGCGTGTGTGTAGAATGTATGTATATATATATGTATATATATATATATATATATATATATATATATATATATATATATATATATATATATACATACATATACACACATACTCATACACACACACACTCACACACATACATTCTCCTTTGTTTTTATCTCCTTCACTGAGTGTATATTAAATAGTCATTAATTTCTATACCCTATTTAGGCGTATATAACTTCTACATACCAATTACGTGCTCACAAATTGCGCCCACCATCATCATCATCATCATCATCATCATCATCGGCACGCTTGCAAATATTTTAGCAAAATAATCTTAAAAATCGTGTGAAGGATGGGTGTCGGGTGAGTGACGTTTGGGACCTGTGCAAAAGTGGTGGTGGCGGTGGCGGTGGTAGTGGTGGTGGTGGTGGTGGTGGTGGTGGTGGCGACGGTGATGGTGGAGACGGTGGTGGTGGCGGCGGCGGTGGTGGTGGTGGTGGTGGTGGCTGCATTGGTCGCCTTGGCAGCGGCGGCGACATTGGCGGCGGCGGTGACATTGGCGGCGGCGGCGGCGGTGTTGACGGCGATGGTGGCGATGGTGGCGATGGTTGTGAAAACGGCGGAGGCGGTGGAAGTGGTGGAGGTGGTGGTGGTGGTGGTGGTGATGGCGCTGGGTAGTAATGGTGGAGGCGCTGGTTGCGGTGGCGGCGGGAGCAGTTGTGGTTGTTGACTTCATCCATCCACTGGCCGCCGCCGCCACCGCCGCCGCCACCGCCGCCGCCGCCACCTAGTGGTCGGAGCCCGTCTTTCCATGTTCGTGGGTTCGAGTGCCATACTGAAGAAGTAGTCCTCTCCACCACCCCGCACCCCCATTCATACAGCCCCCCCTCCCCCCTACACCTCCTGGTCCCTGCTGCTTCAGGCACTTGAACATTGGCCCCGACTGTCTTCCTGGCAAGCATTTGTCACCTCCGTCTCAGTTTCTCTATCAATCTGTCAAGCTCTCAGTCTGTCTCCCTTGTCTGACTGTCGGTCTGTTTGTCAGTCAGTCAGTCAGTCAGTCGGTCTGTCTATCCTTTTGTCTGTCTGTCAGTCTTTCTGTTTCTCCATTTGTCTGTCAGCCTGTCAGTTCGCCAGTCTGTCAGAGTGTCAATCTCTGTCAGTCTCTGTCAATCTCTGTCAGTCTCTGTCAGTCTCTCTCTGTCTATATGTCAGTCCGTCAGTCTGTCAGTCTCTCTGTCTTTCTCACCCTTAATTTTTTTTTTCAGCGTTACCATGACGAGCAGAAGAAAAAGAAAGAGTATTTTCTCCCCAAATTGGAAACAAGGCCTGAATGGTTCAACAGAGTAATCTGTACTCGGAGACACCCAAGGACACCCAAGGACACCGAAGGACTTGGGTATATTGGTATTTTGAGAGTAGCCCTTAGTCAGGCGAAGAAGGGCATTGCCCCTCGCCCTTTTTTCCGGGGATTCCGGGATGAGTGGAAGGAAGGAAGAGGGAGATGTAGATCTCTACAAACTGGAACTCTGCACGGAATGATTCAACGGCGTAAACTTCATTAAGGACACCCAAGGACCAAGGTGATATCGAAGTTTTAGGCAGAGGCCTTAATCAAGAGAAGGGCTGAGCCCTTGGCTCTTTTTTCCAGGATCTCTGTGATGAATGGAAGGAAGAGAGAGATGGAGGTCTCTACAAACAGAAAACCTGACCAATACGAATGAACGGAGTAAAGCGCACTAAGAGTACACAAGGACAAAAGAGAATTGTTGAGCGGGAGACGGATTAAGACCACCACTCAACAGGGAGGGATCTGAGAAGGATGTTTGTATGGCTGGGAAGAAGTGGATGTTGTGGTAGGGACAGGCCCCTCCCTTTTTTTGAAGGAGAGAGAAAAATATAAATTCTCAGAAACCTTCTATACAACGGGTCAGCCTACATTTCTAGGGTTCTCCGTATGTTCTGTAGGAATTTTTTATATCGAAGACTGACTGAGGGAGTGGACACGGGGATGGAGTTACATAGTAACAACATCATCATCATCACCATCATCATCATCATCAACAACAACAACGTGGAATCTATAACTCCCAAATACACACGCGCAGGCACACATAGACATATTTAACGTTAATTGGACGTTAATTAGCTCGGCAAAAATTACTTAAGTAGGCACCCAGTTAGGAATGTTTCCAGATAATTGTTTTTCTTTTGTTTTTTTTGTTTTTTTGACAATCAGCAACAATAACAATAAACTAACAAAACAGACAAAAAAACGGAGAATGACGGGAATACGTAATAAGTGATTAAGTATATGTATATGTATATGTATATATATATATATATATATATATATATATATATATATATATGTGCATATAAGTATGTACATGCGTATATGTAAATGTATATGTGTGAGTGTCTGTCTGTCTGTGTTTACGCATATAAACGTGTAAATATATATATATATATATATATATATATTCATATTTATGTGTGTGTGGAAACAGACAGACAGATAGATATAGATATGGATATATATATATATATATATATATATATATATATATATATATATATATATATATATATATATATAATCAAAATAAGCAACATGAAACCCAGTAGTAATGCAGTACGACCGTTTCAAGCGGCTCCATTTAATTAAACAATTTGTGCAGCTGGAGATGGCATGTTAGTTGAAGAGCGTAGGCTCGAAACGTCAAAGACTTTCTCTATTCTCGAGCGTTAAACTAATACATCCATTTGTTGTTTACACCACCTGTCTTCGTCTGTTGTTTTTTTTTTCGTAAATTCTCCCCCCCCCCCCACACACACACACATATATATATATATATATATATATATATATATATATATATATATATATACACTGTCAAGACGGGACAATGTAAGGGAGGTTTTTCCACGGGATCAAATCATATATGTTTCTAATACTGTATGCATGCATAATACATACATACATACATACATACATACATACATACATAGATGCATACATACATACATAAGTTGGAACATGAAGCGCTTCTGGTTTTATTTGGGTGGGGTTAAAGCCATACATTTGGCCTACGTGCATCAGTGTCTAGCGGGCACTCCCTTCTTCAGCAGAGGATTATACCCCCATCTGTAGACACACAGAGAACTTGATAGATGGGTAAATAGATAGATGGGGGGAATGGACTGAGGCGGGGAGAATGGATGTTCATTTAAATGTTTTGTTGCAATTAGATACGTGTGAACTGTCAAATGAATGATTTCCAAACATTCCTAACTGGCTAATTAGATTTTTATAGCGCACGCACACACAAATATACGCATACACATATATATCAATGCGCACAGACGGACGGACGGACGGACGGACAGACAGATAGATAGATCTGTCTGTCTGTATATTAATATGTTGGTCTATATATTAATACAATGTACTTGTCGGTGTGTATAAGGTGTGTGTATGTGTGCGTGTCTGTGTGTGTGTGTGTGTTTGTGTGTGTGTGTGGTAAGAAGGTTGCTTCCCAACAACATGGTTCCGAGTTCAGTCCCACTACGTGGCACCTTGGGCAAGAGTCTTCTAGTATAGCCTCGGGCTGACCAAAGCCTAGTGAGTGGATTTGGTAGACGGAAACTGAAAGAAGTCCGTCGTAGATAGATAGATAGATAGATAGATAGATAGATAGATAGATAGATAGATAGATAGATAGACATATGCATTATATATATATATATATATATATATATATATATATATATATATATATATATATATGTTTTCGGTGCGAATGGTTTTTTTATACGACGCCGTGTTTTACAATCCTGTAAATAATAATAATAATGGTATTTTTATATAAGCTCAAAGCTTATGGCGACCACCGTGCGATGACTAAGGAAAACAGTCTAATAAAAAGACATATAAACCCGCGACAGCGGATAGGAAAGCCTTCTTTTTTCTGTCGAGCGCTTATATGTCCCTTTATTAGACTGTTTTCCTTAGTCATTGCACGGTGGTCGCCATAAGCTTTAAGCTTATATATATAAACAGCCGAATGATTCAATCGTCACTAAGTGTAACTAAGGATGCCGAGGCACCTACATTGCTAGAAATAAGAGATACTTACACACACACACACACACATATGCCTCCACATATATCCTCACTTGAAAGGATTTTGTGCAAACATTCAAAGTGAGTACAACTGTACTAATTTTGCAGTAATGCAGATGTAGGTAGATTTACTAAAACGATGAACCAAATAAATTTTGTTTTATTTCATTTTTTTCGATATTGACGTAAGAAGATGCTGTGTTGATAGAAGCGACTTTTGAAAGAGTTCTCTGTAAGCCCTACGTAGTTTGTTGATGTATAGCTGATAGATATCCTAATTCTGTATGCAACGAATTTCACTAAGCAACGATCTTTACTTCTGAAATTGCATGTCGCTTCCCTTTTCATCACTTTTGTTTCTGATGTGATATTCTTCATTTTGGCTCTTTGTGATGATAGGCATGCTTTTCATACAGATATTTCTCACTCAGCTTTGGAATTTATTACCGTTTGAGAAATGTTTCTTCATTGCGAAGATTAAATCTTTTGCAGCATAGTTTTTTTTTTAATGCTAATGGTACATTATGAATTATACTATATAAAAATTCCCGTAGTTGCTGGACGTTGTTAGCCCGTATCCCGTTCTTTCTCAGTATTGGCTAAGTAACGCTATCTCGCTATCACACACGACAGCTTTGTTGAAGATGGTTTCGTCGGAGGATGAACCACATCTTCTTGCTGAAGTTCATTGGCAAATGTTTGATGACGTTCGGTGGATTCGACGTGAATGTACAATTCGATGCTATTTGATGTCTTGAAAGGCTCATAGGGTTTCGAGTTTAGTTTAAGCGTGGCATCCTGGAATTACGACCGGAATCTTCCTTTCGTTCGTCTCTACCGGGCTGAATTTCTTGAATTTATTACAGTTATTTATTTCATGATGGTGTCGAACGTATACCCTCCTCTCATGCTGTTCTTAATCATGAACCCATCATCCCTGTACAGGCCTACGCTAATACCATTGAATAAGTTACTAAATTTACTAATTCACATAATTTGACTCTATCAAAACTACCCCTACTGACATCAAAACCATTCTTTCCATCCTCCTTTGTGTAATCCAACTGAAATCGGCGGTGGTGGATGTTAGTGCAGAGTTGGTGCTAGTGAAGGTAACGTCCATCTTCGTGACACAAGTGGCACTGGTGGGAACAGAACTGACGCGGGGGCAGTAACACCGCTGGCTTTGGTCTATGTAGAGGACAGCTTTTCTTTTAAACGAGTCAAAAACCCAACTTTGTTCGAATGAAACCATTTTATTAAATTTTTTGTTTAATAAACGTGCTCTACCCGCAAACTACCAGGTGTATAACATACGATTTTTTAACTACACCACACACACACATGTATGTACATATATATATATATATATATATATATATATATATATATATATATATATATATATATATATACATACACACATATACATATATATACGCATGTATATATGTGTATGTATATATGTATATATATGTATGTATCTATATATATTTGTATATATATATATATGTATATATATATATATGTATATATATATATATTATATATATTTGTATGTGCGTGTGTGTGTGTGTGTGTGTGTGTGTGTGTGTGTGTGTGTGTGTGTGTGCGTGTAAACGCTTTTCATTCATGATTTCCCTAGATCGAAAAATAACAAGTCTTTGGGAGTTTTTTAATTCTAACCGACACAAGGATGGTTCCTACTCGAATCTAATTTTTATCGGAATTTTTATCGAGCTTTACAGCCGGATGCCTTTCCTTAGATTTTGGCGCCAACCACTTTGTTTCCAAGTGACGTTAGGACCTTTATTTGGCAAATAGGAAACACTGCAATTAAGGTAATGCCACTTGTCTGTGAAGAATTTTCTTCTCAGACCTTGACCTAAGTAGCGTGAAGGAAATAGAAGTCTCTTGAGCGGTTTGCCTTACCCAGAGACAAAAGAATTCTCTATTGTAAATTTGAAATAAAAATGCTATTTTAAAATTAGTTGGTATGGAAATTATTCCAAGTATTTTTGCATTGAGATGAATTTTCCGGGATTGGCAGCGAACCGCCCTTAAAAACAACGATAACATCAACGATAGTTCTTATCAACATTTCAGGGTAAAGGGTTTTTGTGTGCTATCAAGAGAAAGATTGGGGTCTTACGTGAGAGGTGGGGAGATCAGATTAGAAAAGTGCAGTGAGTACTGTAAAGTTATCCCCCTCCTCTTACCTCTCCATTCTAACCGTTTCCTTTGTCGGATCTGTTTCGGACACAACAGTTTCTGCGTTCAAATCTCTACAGAGTCAACTAAAGTTTTACTAAAATTTACAAAATTTTCATTTTGCAAAAGTTTGAAAATTTAATTTGGTTAAGTTTAATATGCATATAATGGTTAAGCCTCCTGGCTTTCACCCAACCTGTTCGGGTTCGATTCCCGGCATTGTAACGCTATTATTTATTTCTTTATTGCCCACAGGGGGCTGAAACACATAGGGGACAGACAAGGGGTTTAAGTTGATTACATCGACCCCAGTGCGTAACTAGTACTTATTTAATCGACTCCGAAAGGATGAAATGCAAAGTCGACCTCGGCGGAGTTTGAACTCAGAACGTAACGACAGACGAAATACCTCTAAGTATTTCGGCCGGCGTTGCTAACGGTTCTGCCAGCTCGTCGCGATTATTTTAATGACTATACTACTCTAGGCTGAGTATTGTCTCTGGTTGAATCCAGTGAAAGAATATTGACGATGTGAATAATACTTACATTTTTTGCAAAAGCTCTTTATCGGAGCGGAGATTTTAAAAATCTTTTAATTCAATGCAAAATGAAGGGCCATTACCTGGCTGGCGAATTGGTAGATTCGTAAGATCGCTGGATATTCTTGTAATATTTGCTTTGTTTGTTTGTGTGCTGAGTTGCCTACCATGAAATATAAAAAGACTCTTTTTTTGTTTCGGTTTATCGTACTTAGATACGAAAAAATTCACAACCTTCCGTCTCAATAAACCATTATTGTTCCTGAAAGTTTTT
>NC_142951.1:34008236-34018236 GCF_046866305.1 Octopus bimaculoides | reverse complement strand
TTTCTGCCAGCCTCGCCACCTTAGCCGATGACCAATCTGAAGAATGACACAAACACTGCCCACCATAAATATAGTGGAACCCCCCCCCCCTTAGTGGACGATTAAAGATATGAAGGAATAACGCAATCGATTCTACCAGGATTCTACTACGAGAAAATAGAAATACACGTAGATTAATACTTGACCTTTCCAACCAACCATTCACATGGTCCTGTCCCTAACAGAAGCTGTTCATCAAGGATTGGAATGAGAAGTCAGCAACGGGACTGTTTGGTAAGAAGCTTGCTTCACAACCACATGGCGCCGGGTTCTGTCCCACTGCGTGGCACCTTGGGCAAGTATCTTCTACTATAGACTTGTGAGTGAATTTGGTAGACGGAAACTGAAAGAAGTCAGTCGTGTATGTATGTACGTATGTATGTGTGTATGTGTGTGCGTGTGTGCGTGTGTATGTGTGTCTTTGTGTTCGCGTTTGTTCCCCCACCACTGTTTGACACCCTGGTGTGTCGGTGTGTCTACGCCTCTCTAACTTAGCGGTTCAACAAAAGAGACCAATAGTATAAGTACGAGGCTTAAAACAAGAATAAGTACTAGGGTCGATGGTTGATTCGACTAGAATTCTCGAAATCGATGCCCCAGCATGGCCACTGTCTAATGACCGGAATAAGATATTGGTAAAAGGCAGCAGAAACCAGGATTCTAGAAGAATATGGTCGCCATCGAATACCAAAGTCGACCATCTTCAAACACGACGTCATGTACTTATAGCAAGGAATTCTGGGATGCTTTTTTTACAAGAGTCTATTGACACAGTCCCCCCGTGATCGTCTGGTTGTCTTGATTTGTTTGTCCTTTACATAATATTGATAATTAATATAGATAATCTAGATAATTAATAGCAATTCTTGGATTTGTTTGTTTGTTTGTTTTTAATTGTTACGGTCAAAGGAAGAACCGACGAATTTGTTATAACTACAGTAGAGGATATTGAGAATTCGCTGTAGATGTGTGGGGGGGGGCGATGAGAGAGAATGAGAGAAGGTGAGAGAGAGAGAGAAAAGGAGAGAAAGAGAGAGAGAAGGGCTATGGAGAAAATTCTTACATTATTCAGATCTAATTTGTTTAATATACGGTAAATCAACTTCTTGTAAATGTCATCCGAAATAACCGAGTAATTAGTTGAGATTGTTTGAGGGGTTTTTTGTGTTGGTTTTCGTTGATTTTTGTTGAGGTTCTTCTTATTTTTTGTGTTGTTTGTTTTAATTAAAATTATTCCTGAACATATTTTGCTGTAGAAGTCAGCTGTTGTTGGTTAAACATCGATAGTTAGTAACACTAAACCGCCGTTCATTTCTTCATTTGCTCTCAGCAATTTTCTGTGCAGAGAGGTGCAGTTGTTCTAATCGTTGCTAATGTTTCTCTTTTTGCAGTTGTCGTCGTCCTTTAAGTTCACGTCGACCCAACCAAGTCTGTCCTCGTCGAGTACAATGCGTATCACATGATCAACGAGTCAAGCGACAAAGCGATGCGAACCACAGACCCTCAGATCCACAAATGTCATATCGCCGTCGCGTGAAGGATCGTGGTTTGGTGGTTAGAGTATTCAGCTTCGGCTCACGATCGTAACGTCGTGAGTTCAATTCCCGGCGACGCGTTGTGTTCTTGAGCAAAACATTTTATTTCACGTTGCCTCAGTCCACTCGGCTGGTAAAAATACATACATACATACATACATACAAATACCTTCTCATGAACACAATCAAGCACATACAAGCACGCACACACACATATTGCTTTGTTTTGTATTTCGTGTATTTGCGCACGTTGCGTGTGTGTGTGCGTGTGTGTGCGTGTGCGTACGTAAATGAGGGATAAATGAGACTAGGAGATTAAGTAGCCTTTACTTCTTATAAGAGCTAGCTACCAGCAGATATATCAATACACACGCACAAACGTATACATATATATATATATATATATATATATATACTTACATACATACACTCACACACATATATATATATACATATATACATATGTATATATACGTATATATACATTTATATGTATGTATGTCTATATATATGTGTGTGTGTATATGTATGTATGTATGTATGTATATATATATATATATATATATATATATATATATATACATATATACATGTATATACACACACACATACACATATACATACATACATGCATACATACATACATATTCGGTGAGAAACACACATGCACTCATACACACACACACACACATGTCCTGTAGGAGTGTATGTATGAAGTGTAGAGGCAATCCAAAGACCCTTCAAACAATCAGTC
This sequence comes from Octopus bimaculoides, assembly GCF_046866305.1. NCBI lineage: Eukaryota > Metazoa > Mollusca > Cephalopoda > Octopoda > Octopodidae > Octopus > Octopus bimaculoides. The sequence goes on along the minus strand of NC_142951.1, from coordinate 34,015,908 downwards.
AATGGCCAGGATGTCTTAAAGTACGCATTTCCCACCATTTCTCCATTTTGTTTCCTTAAATTTCTGAAAGATAAAACACACTGAATTGGAAAAGATTGCGAAAAAAGTCGCCACCACCTCTGTCGCCAACGCCACCACCACAACCACCGCCAGCACCACCGCCGCCGTCGTCTCCACTACCGTTGGTCTCCCTTGTGGCGAAATTTGAAATAATAATAATTATTATTATTATCATATAAGGCGGCGAGTTGGCAGAAACGTTAGCACGCCGGGCGAAATGCTTAGCGGTATTTCGTCTGCCGTTACGTTCTGAGTTCAAATTCCGCCGAGGTCGACTTTGCCTTTCATCCTTTCGGGGTCGATAAAGTAAGTACCAGTTACGCACTGGGGTCGATGTAATCGACTTAATCCCTTTGTCTGTCCTTGTTTGTCTCCTCTATGTTTAGCCCCTTGTGGGCAATAACGAAATAAGAAACGTTAGCACGCCGGGCGAAATGCTTAGCAGTATTTCGTCCGTCTTTACGTTCTGAGTTCAAATTCGGCCGAAGTCCCCTTTGCCCTTCATCCTTTCGGGGTCGATAAATTAAATACCAGTTACGGGCCTTGTACTGTTGTTGTTGTTGTATCTGACATATTCAGCTTGTTGAATTGAGTGGCATTAATATACCAGTCGTTTAAGGCGGCGAACAGTATCCTTAGCACGCCACCAGGCAAAATGCTTCGTGGCATTCCGTCTTTCTTTAGGTTCTGAGTTCATATTCTGCCAGGGTTGACTTTGCTGTTCATCCTTGTGGGACCGATGGAATAACAATGGCAGAGATTTAATCAACTTACCCCCCTCCCCCGAAATCACTGGCTTTGTGCCAAAACTTGAAAGCAATATCCCAGCTGTTTTTTTCTTGTGAACTAAGGTGGTATATTCTTTTAAAGAACTTTGCACTACCAAGTAATGCTGTTTTCGGGATCTGCTCTATTTTCTTAACTTTTCCAACCAATTTTCGATTTCTATGCTCACTATGTCCAGAGCACCGTTTTCCTTTGCCATAACGTCTTTGATTTCTCTCTTCAGAGCATCGTATGTCGTTAGATTTTCTCCTTTTCCGATGATTCTGCAGTCTTCAGGGTACACAGTGTATCTATGATCAGGCACAATTTTTCTCGCTTATCTATGTTGGCAAAGCCTACGGTTTGCCTCCCCAATTAAAGCTCAATGCCCCATCCATTCATACTTCTGATCAATAGATACACAGTGTTGTGTACAATTCCAAACATTTCCACGACACGGGGAACCGTATCGTATGCTTTCCAATGATCCACCAAAGACGCGCCAAGTTCGTTTCGAGCTTTTTGCAGTCTTTCAGCATATTTCAACCTGCAACAATAGAAACAGATTGTTAACAGCATCGTTCTCAAATCATTCTCAGGGTCCCTGCAAGAGCCATGTGCGCTGCTTTTTTCTTCAAACTCGCAAATATTAAAAAGAAAAAAAAGATCATCAACTTCGTCTGTCTTGAGCTCTGACGCGATCTTGCAACCCTGATGTTTGAACTGACAAACGACCACCACTCCTGTCCCCAGGATAGTGGGGCAGGGATAATGGTAACCATTTGCTACGAAAGCTAAATATCAGACAATTATTGGCGAATAATTGATTCTAGGAATGTTATCTTGGTTGCAAGTTTTTTTATTATTCACCGCAAAACAACACCTGGACGTCATCAAATCCCATCAAAACATTTTCTAAACGACGGCACCTGGTCATAATGGAGCAACGTAAATAGGGAAACCGGACATTTAGTTTACAGACAAATGTTTGTGTGTGCGTGGGTTTGAGTGTGTGTGTGTGTGTGTGTGTATACGTGCGTATGTGTGCGTATACGTGCGTATGTGTGTGTGTGTGTGTGTGTAGGTGCAGTTAACGTTGATAATCCGGGAACTACAAAGAAAAACGCTATTTATCAACTTTCGTCCAATTATGTAGAACTGTTGAAATTATTAAACAATAAAGAGTTTATTAATACATAAATATACGCGCGCGTGTGTGTGTACATATATATATGTATATATGTTTGTGTATATATATATATATATATTATATATATATATATATATATATATATATATATATAGAGAGAGAGAGAGAGAGAAAGAGATGTTTTTTTTATATATTTTACATATATATATATACACACACACATATATACATATATATATTTTTATATATTTTACATATATATATATATATATACACACTTTTACTTTTTTACTCTTTTATTTGTTTCAGTCATTTGACTGCGGCTATGCTGGATCACCTTTAGTCGAGAAAATTGATCCCCAGGACTTATTCTTTGTAAGTCTAGTTCTTATTCTATCGGGGTCTTATGCCGAACCGCGAAGTTACGGGGACGTAAACATACCAGTCGACTCAAGGTGGTGCTCCAGCATGACCCCAGTCAAATGACTGAAACAAGTAAAAAATAATAATAATAAAAGAATTGGTTAAATTTCTACACTGCACAAAATATTTCAACAATTATTTTATAATTTCTAATAATATTTAATTGCAAAAATATTACGGAATGTTTCTCAAACATCGAGGGGCTATAAGGGTCTGTCCAAGTAAAACTGAAATCCCAAGTGTCCATAGGTAAAAAAAAAAAAGTGGGAAGATGAGAACCATTATTTTAAGGGGAAACAAAAATATGTCTTTTGTAGATTGATTGTTTTTAATAAAACATTCGCTAACAAACGCCGACGTTTTTGTTCTTTATTCTAAGCCAGGGGTTTTCAAACTTTTTGACTTGCGGACCCCTTTATATTTCAGGCTTTACCTTAGGGACCCCCTTATAAACGCTTATGAAATTTATACATAAATATTTGCTTAAAATAACATATATTTTTACATTTATTTATTTAACAGTATTTAACAGATAGGTTTATTGTCAATTAAAAGATTTCGATCAAAAAACAAATATAAAATCAAATTGCCCATAAAAAGTATTTGCTGTCCACGGACCCCCTGTCTTGTCCTTGCGGATCCCCTGTGGTCCGCGGACCACAATTTGAAAACCCCTGTTCTAAGCGACTATTTTCAGAGGAATTCATCACGCTACAATTATGAACGTTTATCTATCTATCTATCTATCTATCTATCTATACACATACATATGTATTATGTATATATATATATATATATATATATATATATATATATATATGTATATATATATGTGTGTGTGTGTGTGTGTGTGTGTGTGTGTGTGTGTGGAGAATGGAGTAACAAATACGAGAAGAAGCAATTCTGTTGGGCTAGTTAGCCATTGTTTTATTATGTGGAGGTTATGTAATGAGTCATTGTGGAGGTTATGTAAACATCCCCTGGTTGCTTGGATGCTTCAGACTACCCCTGAAGGATTGAGGCAAGCCTATCATTTACATATATATATATATGTGTGTGTGTGTGTGTGTGTGTGTGTGTGTGTGTGTGTGTGTGTGTGTGTGTGTGTGTGTGTATATATATATATATATATATATATATATAGGCGCCGGCGTGGCTGTGTGGTAAGAAGATTGCTTCCCAACCACATGGATCCGGGTTCAACATTACTCGTATCGTTTCTCTCATGTGACCCCCTCCCATCCATAAACAGAACCCTTTCTCTAGACTGCACACAAGAATACTTTACTTTGAAAAATCGATTAAAAAACCTTCCTTTATATTATCGTCGTTTTAATGGTGGTTAGCTACCCATCTCGGAAAATATATCTCAATGAAAATACAGTCGGAAATTTGTACATACCAACAAATATAATCACATTTATTTTTCTTATTTATAACAGCGAATTCTTTAGTCCCTAGATACGACAAACTGTTCTAGGGATCTCTATTTCTTTCAGAGTACTCAGATCTACAACTGAAGGAAAAGCCCTTCAAAAGTCAATCCTTTCCTCTATGGACAGGTGGCATTGCTTTCATCTCATCCTAGTTCCTATTTACCAAATAAGTAACAGAGTGAGATTTATTTTAGATAAAAGCAAACCACTTTATTTTCAAGTATATTGCCACCACGTGAAAACAAAGTTGTGAGCGCTAAAAGGTGAGGAAGGTTATCCCAGCTGTAAATTCCGCTTAAAATTTCAATAGAATTCGAATCAAAACTTCTCAATATATATATACATCATCAGAGGGAAATACATCAAATTGACAAATCCCAGAAAAACAAGGAACCAACCTGTGTTAAGAAGCTTGCTTCCCAAGCACATGGTTCCGGGTTCAGTCTAACTGCGTGGCATCTTGGGCAAGTATCTTCTATTATAACCTTGGGCCGAATAAGGCCTTGCGAGTGGATTCAGTAGACAAACTGAAAGCCCGTCGTGTGTGTGTGTGTGTGTCCCACCATCGCTTGACAGCTGATAATAATGCATCGAAACAAAAACCTATTTATCCCATCGTAGTATATTATAATTTTCGGACTAATTCCGCGGATATTAATGGATTTTCACATGAATAACCAGCAAAAGGAGAATTCCTGCTGCATGATAGCCTATGGTAGTCGATATTCGTAGAGGAGCTTTGTGCTACAGGATAAATGATTATTACCCAGATATAAGATGTGTGTGTGTGTGTGTATTACCTTCTATATTTCGCACTCTATTCTCCCTACCTCTTTCCCACTCTCTCTCTTTCTCTCTGTATATATATGTGTGTGTGTACATATATATATGTATATACAGAGAGAGAGAGAGAGAGAGAAAGAGATGTATGTATATGAATGCATATGGTTATATATATCCCTATGTATATATATGCCTAGCTATTAAATATACTTCTTCACAAATATATATGTCCACATAAATGTATATATATGTATGTGTGTATGTATAACTACCGGGATCCACTCACCATTTGCGTTCAACAGTCGTAGATAATTGGACGAAAGTTGATTGGCTTGATAAATTGTTTTTCCTTTGTAGCTCCCGGATTATCAACGTTAACTGCACCTACACACACACACACACACACGCACACATACGCACGTATACACACACAATCACACCCAAACGCGCACACCCAAACATTTGTCTGTAAACTAAATGTCCAGTTTCCCTATTTACGTTGCTCCATTATGACCAGGTGCCGTCGTTTAGAAAATGTTTTGATGGGATTTGATGACGTCCAGGTGTTGTTTTGCGGTGAATAATAAAAAAACTTGCAACCAAGATAACATTCCTAGAATCAATTATTCGCCAATAATTGTCTGTTATCAAAAAATAAGATATTTATGTTCCATACCAAAAGGTTGCCATTCTCCCAGAACCATTATCATTCAAACTGAATTGATGGCTGTTTACCAATTCAAATATCTTGGTTGCAGGATCGCATACGAGGCCAAGACAGCTGAAGATTTTGTTTTATGGTATTTCTTATTTATCTAGTTATATTTTTTTATTAGTTGTGTTTGGAGGATGGGGCAGTGCCCATGGCTTTGTAGGGTCTCTGAGATGATTGAGTTTGCTTGACCTTAACCAGTTGAGCATGTCCCTTGGTGGCTGACGAAATGTGCATCTCAGATTGTGAGCAGCATCATAGCCATGTGTTGAGAGGAATTCTTTGGTGTTTGAATAATTCACCGCTGGAAACATTGGTGTTTCGTTCAACATCCTTAAACAAACATTATTCAGGGACCTTTTGACCAAGATGGGCTACTCAAATTCTACTGGACCCCACCTGCAAGGTCATGCACTGTTTAGCTTGATGTGAGATCAACATGTCGTGTACATATGGTTGTGATGCATGTGCCTGGTGTACCCTTATCAGACGGGTAGTCATGATGGGTATAATGGGCTTCGTATATTTGTACCCCGGTGTCACTTTGATGGCATGCACTGCTCTCTCACTCCATAATAATAATAATAATAATAATAATAATGATGTGGTTCCGGGTTCATTCCCACTGCGTGGCATCTTGGGCAAGTGTCTTCTACTATAGCCTCGGGCCGACCAAAGCCTTGTGAGTGGATTTGGTAGACGGAAACTGAAAGAAGCCCGTCGTATATATGTACATATATGTATATATATGTATGTGTGTATGTGTTTGTGTGTCTGTTTGTCCCCCCCAACATCGCTTGACAACCGATGCTGGTGTGTTTATGTCCCCGTAACTTAGCGGTTCGGCAAAAGAGACCGATAGAATAAGTACTAGGCTTCCAAAGAATAAGTTCTGGAGTCGATTTGCTCGACTAAAAAGGCGGTGCTCCAGCATGGCCACAGTCAAATGAGTGAAACACGTAAGAGTAAAAAAGAAATGAAAAATTTACAAGGGAGACAATTCAATTTAAATTTTAAAATTAGAGTTGTTTCCCCTGAAAAGTGTCAGTAATTACGGGAGTATTGGACACTTTTCAAGGGAAACAACTCTAATTTTAAAATTTAAATTGAATTGTCTCCCTTGTAAATTTTTCATCGTTCACTCTAATGAGCGATGCGTTGCCGAGAGGAGACTGTAACGGTGAATTAATGACCGAGCTAAGATACCAAGGGTTCGTCCAAGATCATCCTGCCATGCATTTTGGACGTCTGTCATCGCTTTGTTTCTGGATCACATAAAACTTCTATTCTCTCCTTGGTTTCTCAATCACTTTGCTTAAAATACTCACCACGCATATCAATCATCCCTTCGTCACTCACCACTCTCATCACGTTAGTCATACCTCTATCGCCACTCCTACGCCTATAACACGAGAGAATCTAAAAGATTTTTCGCCAAAAGGAATTAAAATATATAATCAAAAACAAATAATTTTTCAATAAATATGCAAGTGACTGTGTCTAATATAGAATATTGAAAACAAGAAAATTAAGAGTACTCAATATTTTAGAGTGTATATAAATATACATATATTTATTAGTAGAGTATTAAAAATTTTAAATTTCACAATTTTAGTACTCAGAAATAAGGATGAAGGGTGGAAAGGGGGGAGGAAGCTAAATATTGAAATCAATATATATATATTAATCAATCACTATAATAGTAATAATAATTATTATTATTATTATAAAAATTAAAAGAAAAAAACAGCAAAAATATTAAATCCCTGTTGTTTTTGTTTTTTTTTTTTTAGTTTCCTGTTTCTTGTTTTTTAAGGGGTTTTTTTTGTAAGATGTAGGTTGGTTATTACAGATTATCAACGCATACACATATGCATTTATATATATATATATATATATATATATATATATATGTGTATGTATATGTATGTGTGTATGTATGTGTGTGTGTGTATGTAAATATATTACAGATTAGAGAGATGCATACATATATGCATTTTATATAATACGTAAGAAGGAAAGCAATCTTGAAAGCTGGTGGTGGAGATGGGGGAAGAATAAAAATAAAAAAAGCTTTTCAAAAAATAAAAATTACAAAAAAAACAAAAGGAATTTTACAATAACTGTTTTCTAATTTAGGCACAAGGCCAGCAATTCTGAAGTTGGTAGGGGAAGGGGGAGTCGTCGATGTCATTGGCCCCAGTGCTTCTCTGATATTTTGTTTCATCAACCCCAGAAAGGATGACAGGCAAACTTGACCTCGGCGGGATTTGAACCCAAAATATAAAGAGCCAGAAAATAATACCAATAATAATAATAATAATAATTCTATTCTAGGCACAA